>NC_056746.1:1503961467-1504243967 GCF_019279795.1 Protopterus annectens | reverse complement strand
TGCATCCTACTACCCCAGTACAGCTGTCTACAGAAACAACAGAAAAAAGAAGAAACGATAAAATGAATCATGCTAAGTATAAATAATATGATGGTAATGTGTGTACAGAGTGACACATGAGGGCTGAACATGGTAACTACTCTCCCAATAGTCAGAAATACCACAAGAAATAACATCAGGGAAAAGATCCTAACAAACAATTCTCGTAGTCACATGCTTGAGTTGACAGTATTGTAAAGCTGTGCTCTTCCAGGAAGGAGTATCCTGTCACCTCTGCCCTGTAGTAGAGCAACAAGGTGAGAAAGATGAAAATCTGACCAATGGGAGATACGAGGTAGTACGGAGATGGAAGAGTGCTTGTACAAGAACATGCTGAGTCAAGGTTCCCAAGTTTGTTGGGTCTAAATAATCTCCTACTAAGCAAAACAGTAAGACACAAACATTTCTAGTGAGAAATAAGAGAAAATTCAGCACCCATTCTTTCTATTACTGCAGTCAAATCATTCAGCCCTTGACAAACTGCCTTATTTCTATATGCATTCTGCTCCCTGACATTACTGGCTGATGTTTTTGGTAGTTGTTACTAATGGCAATATGTTAAATTTAAACAACATGGCTGAGATGCAGAGATCATCAGGCAGTCAAACCTATTGCCACCCCCACCCCCCACCCCCCCCACCCCCACCACCACCACCACCGAAATGATACTCTTCCAGCTCTGGAAAAAAATAATGAGCCAGTTTCAGAGCTGCTGCCCACATTTCCAGCTAACTTTAATATAGATGGTGACTTCATCCATGAGCAGACGGATGCTGAGTCAGTGTCTGACTCATACATCTGTCATAACCAAAGCATGCATCTGTCAGCTGGTGCAAAGAAAGAGGAAGAAAGGAAAAAAAAAAAGTGTAAAGCTAAAGTGTGAGTTTGTTGTTTATTTTATTCTGTGAGCTGGGTTCCGGAAATGTCATGTCTGTGGACTTTTGATTACCTGCTACAATTATAGTGACGTGTGTTAGATCAACCAGTTTGTTTTTTTTTTTTGAATTTTTTTTTTTCCAAAAAAAAAAAAAAAAAAGCAAGTATTCTTTTATTATTTTTGAAGTATTGCATTCTCTGAGTTGCAGTGACCTTTTCTTGAGAGGAACCAAGAAAGATGATGTAGGATATACAAAGAATATTAGTTTAAATTTGATCAAGAGGTATCTACATGAATGGAATGTTTGTTTAAGTCCTTTTGTGACACTGAGCAGGTATTCCTTATGTTTCAGCCAGAGTGGTTCCCACTTCCATCACTTAGTGATAACAGATGTAAAGGTGTCTGCCATACTAATAATGGCAAACTCTGGCACCTCAGAGGACTAAAGCTCTGACCTGTTAAGGAACTACTTCCTGTGCCAAGGATACATAGTTTGAATCTTTCCACCTTCATTTGTCTGCTGTGTGACCTTGAGTAACTCACATAACCAGACAATGCTGTGGGGTAATTGTAAATTTGTTGTGCATCAGGCAATGAGCACATTTCAGCACTTGTTTCTGTAGCAAATACGGGTTTTACCGGCTCAAGATGCTAGCCCAAGGCACAACCCTCCTTGCAGGATGCACCACACACATTCGCATGCACACACACAAACACCTAGGGCCAATTTACAGTGTCCAATTCACATATTGCATGTCTTTGGAATGTGGGAGGAAACCAGAGTACCAAGAGGAAACTCATGCAAATGCAGGAAGGACATGCAGACTCTGCACAGAAGGTACCCCAGCCGAGAATCGAACCAGAGAACCTTTTGCTGTGAGACAATCCACTACACTACTGCACCACTCCTAGCATAGCAGTTAGTATGTCCCAATTTCTCCGTTTAATATCTGTAACACTACTGGTATTAACACTATATTTCATGATGTACCTAAACTTAGTGTTATTATTGAAACTTTGGTTAGTCTGGATGTTCTGATGTGAAACATTTACCTAAAATAACTTTTTCAGCGCATCCATGACATGAAATGTGCAGTTCTTCCTTTAGGCCAACAGGGTCTAAATGCATCTAGATTCAACTGCCAAGCTAATTCAGCACATTCAAGAATGGTTTCAACAGGACCTCACCCCTAATATTAAAAGGTACCCTAAATGATACCATAAAATCAGTATGGTACCTGGTATATTATGTGCATCCAGCAAAGATGGGCAACAGTTGCACAAAGCAATGTAGACCACCGATTTAGATGCATAAGAATACCTATGGTTTATCTGGTTTTTTATATTTCTAACAAAGAAAGGAAAAACCTGTGTTTATAACTTTACACATATTACAACAATGCATTTAAATGAGCCTCTAGTCCCTTGCTGTGACATGGAATGGGATGTTCAATTGTTCTTTTAAGTTTAAAAATTCTGAATATAACAATATAATTGCCCTAACTTCTCAAATCGGTTAGCGCCAGTTTTTAAAAATATTGATTTAGATTATATTGAGTAATAAAACTCAAAGAAAATTCCTAAAAAAGTAGTAACATTTTTTGATTGATTGATGATTGCAGTAGTAAATTGGGCATCAATACATCTCAACAAAACAAAGGTATTATATACCACTCTCTCTCTTGGAATCAACTAAAATGAGGTCGTTTAGAGGAGAAGCTCAATAGGATAACCTTAAAAAGAAATCCTTAAGGACAAAGGACTGACAAAGTCAAAGACTGTGCCTCGGTTCAGTTCCTTTAAACAGGATATATATATCATCCAAGAATCTAGTGTAGTATATTTTTGTCTGCATGTATTATCTTCATTATAGATAAAATACTTTTTTTTCAAAGGCTACAAACAAACAGCTTCCACACATACCCCAGCCATAATATTCATTATTTCTATTCTATAGTATTTATGGTCAAATACAAAAAAAGTTAGAGAGTAAGTATTTTCTTTAAGTACTCAGTGATTTATATCTCCTCCTCTTATGTGGAGCCGTTTAAACTTTCCATCAAAGTTGTAACCATTCATGCTTCAAATCATGGAATAGGAGTTACATTAACCTCATTTAAAGAGGAAACTTAATAAGCCTGGGATGTAAGAATCTCAGATTTTTCTTGTATTATTGGAATCGGCTATTTAACCAGTGGCGCTGTTGTGTCAGAAATATTCATGTTTCTAGAGCCCAGCCCATATTTAGAAACAGTGAAAAAGTCAGGTGTCTTATGTCAAACATCTGCTCAAAAGCAAAAGCGGTGATAGGAAGGGAGGTTAAATACACTAGGTAACTAGGTTTGTTATAATTGTTATAATCTCACAGCATCACCGTTGTTTAATGTATTCACTCCAATGTAGCTTACGTATCAAACAAGCAAAAATCAAGAAGCCCCTTCTGCAACTGCTAGCTTACATTTTAGAACTGGAGTGTCAGTTCCTTGGCGATTTTTTTTTAAAAGGTTATCTATATCTAGAGCTGGCTAAAATCATTTAGATTTTGAGGTTGATTCAAAGAGAGTTAGTACTGTATATACAAACCTTTGGTGAATGAATCATTTGCTGCTACTTGCTATCAATCAAAAATCAAAAAATGTTTCTCACTTTACTTTTAATTTTTTTTTTGAGTTTTTACTCAATATAATCTAAATATTATATGATATTAATATTTATTTTTTAAAAACTGGCCATTGGTCGTTAATTTTCTTGATTTAACCTGATTGAGAAGGGGAGCGTATTTTTTTGTTATATTCAGAAGAAGTAATAATTTAAAAGAAATATTACACATCACATTCTGATGAAAAATATGGTTTGGCTTTACCATCTCTTTCATTAGTTACACAGTTTCATTCAAAAGACCTTCATCATAGCCTCTCATCTGAAATTCTCAAACATACCCAACTGCTGGTTATGTAATGTTGCATCTGTGGTCAGTGTACTCATTCTCATGTATTAGCTGTTAACTGTCCCTTTAAAAACATGACTAGAAGGCATGCTGCAGCTATGGAGAAATATGCTAGCCTAAATTTCCTTCCTATAGATATTCATTGATATCAGCCCATCAGAGTTTTTAAGTGTTGTATCCAAAAAATAAATCTCTGTTCTATATTTCAACTTAAATTTCAGAAAATTTGTAGAAGTTTCCAAGAATCGAACATATTCCTGTAGTTCAATTTCATCACCCTTTCAAACCAAAATGTATAACAAGCTGAGCTCTTACTGGGTGATGGGATCATGTGCTGTATTTAAAAACTCTGTATTTGAACTCTGTTTTATATGCATTGGAGAAGGGATTATTCCCAAAAGCTCTGCTATTTGTATTTGGATTAAAATAAATCAGTTATTTTATTTGTGACACAACCTACCATGAACTCTGCTACTGGATTTCACTTGAAAATCTGTCCCACTAAAGCTGAAAAATAACCTTTTGTATTTATTTTATACATTAAAGCGTGCTTGTAGTAATTTTCCATCTGAAATGGGTCTAGCGCAAACCTCTCAACCTGCAGACACTGAAAATAAGAGCAAAGGCTCTTGGAAAGTACATACATCCAGCCAAAAAAAACCTGAACATCTAATTAGCATAAAATATGAATACCATATAGCACATAACTCTTTCAATTTCCATGAGGAATGTGGGATAATATTCAAGAGAATTACTTCAAACAGTGACAAAAATGGTTGAAAAACACAAGCACATCTTCAGAAAATTCTGCTACACAAGGTTACTTATTTTTGCTTCTGAAAAAGGGGGTTGTGAAATACGTGTCCTCTTTTAAATTGTCAGTACTGCTAGTACGTTGGTCTTGTAGTGTGTTTTTGTGTACTAAACAGCTTCACAAAGAACATGTGATGAGGCGGGATTTGGAAAATTGAGTAAATTTAAAAGGAAATCAAGTCAGAAAATAGGGAATTGCCTCCAAAAATAGGTACAGCATGTGCAGGGGTAAATCAGGCCTGAAAATAGGAATGCTCCTCCAAAATAGGGATTGTTAAATCTTCCCTGGTAAGAAAAAAGGCTAGTACTGATGGTATTTCTGGCTTGAATTAAAGTTGGTTAGATACCACTGTTAGTTTTTATTGACCTGTGTAGTGCTGTGGTCTGCTTTAAACTTTATTTTTATTTATTTATTTTTTATTTTACATTTGTTGACCGGGCTAGTCCAGCTGGATCAATTTCCATTTTCAGTGGAGGCCCGGGGAGAAAAGCTCCACAGATTAAAACAAGGTTATAGAAATTAAACATTTACAATAAATGCCTATGACACAGACAGTGAGCAACAATGCATACATATTGGTCTAGATCAAGTAATAAAAAACACATAGTGCCATCTACCTATTGAGAAGGCATTAACTCTTTACAGTACAATTATGTGAGGATGGGGTATTACATAGTTTAAAATGTATATACATACTTGTAAAAGACATTGTTTGTACCTTTTTTTTTTTTTTTCCCAAATATGAGAACAGTAGTAGCAGTAGAGTCATTAAGTCATTTGTGATCACAGAGAAAGATTGCAGTTTTGAAATAAGGAAATATGATAGTAGAAAGAAGAAAGTAGGTTAGTCAGGATTGGTACAAGAGCAGAGCCAGAAGTTGTTCAGATGTAAAAGAAGTTGTTTTTTAAAAAGATGAAAGGAGGCTAGAGAGGTAATGTGTGAGGAGGTTATTCCATATTTTGCCTACTGAGTTGGAGAAAAGGCAGTTACCTGCAGAATTTGTAATTCTAGTTGTGTTGACTTGTAGCTTTTCGGCGGAGCGCAGCTGTTTCAAGTTATTATAGGGAGTCAAGAGGTTACTAAGAGCAGGTGTCTTTGATGGTTGATATAGAATGTTATGTGTTATTAAGAGTTGTTGATAGATAAGCTTGTTAGGAAGTTCCAACCAGTGTAAGTGTTTTAAGTTTAAACAGTGGTGAGTTCTATACTGGGATGCTGTGGCAAAACGAGCTATATTGTGGTAGGATGTAGTCAGTTTCCTTAGGTTGCTTTTAGAGAGATTAGTGTAAATAGAGGAAGCGTACAGTAGGGTAGAGATAAGATGTGATTGTGCTAAGGTGGTCTGTGCTTCGGGTGTAAGGAAGGGTTTAATTCTGTACAGTGAACCAATCTTTTTATTAACTGCTTTTATAGTGCTATTGATGTGATTATCATAGTTAAGATTATTATCAGTAGTAACACCAAGCAGTTTGGTAGTAGAGTCGGGGGAGATGTGGGAATTATCACTTGTAGTAATAGTGAAGTTTAGTTGAGAAAATTTGTGGGTAGGTGAGAATAGTAACAGTTTTGTTTTCTTGGGGTTGAGGAGAAGACATCTTTTTGAGAACCACTGTTCGACGGTTGAAAAGGTAGATTGTGTAAGTGACTGGAGTTCAGATTGAGTGGAAGCTGTGCAAATAATGGTAGAATCATCTGCATATTGTATACAGGTAGTGTTTTGGATAGATGATTGGAGATCATTAATAAAGATAGAGAATAAGAGTGGGCCTAGTATAGATCCTTGAGGTACTCCTAAAGAGATAGGTAGTAGAGCAGATAGAGAATTTTTCCAGAGTACTGCTTGTTGTCAGTTTTCAAGATAGGATGAGAACCAGGTTAAGGAAGAGAAATCCAAGGCAAGGGACTTTAATATGTGTAGAAGAAGTGTATGGTTGACCATGTTGAAGGCTTTTGACAGGTCTAGGAAAAGAGAAGAGGTAAGTTTGTTGTTGTTACGGTTACAGTTGATGGTGTTGATAAAAGAAAGTAGTGCTGTGGTAGTACTATGTGAAGGTTTAAATCCATGTTGAGTGTTAGCTAGTAGGTTGTTATGGAGGAGATGGTTAAGTAGCTGTTTGTGTATACATTTTTCCATGATTTTAGCTAGTGGACATGATAGCGCTATAGGGCGAAAGTTAGAGAGGTCAGTGGATTTCCCTCCTTTGTGTAAGGGTATGATGTATGATATCTTCCAGATTGCTGGAAAAGTACTTTCTTTTATGGATCGGTTTATTAGGATAGAAACAGGGTAGGCAATGGCTTTAGCTGCTACTTGAAGGAATTCAGCAGGAAGCTTATCTGCTGAGGGGGTAGTGGGTTTAAGTTTTTGTAAAAGAGATTGTATGTAGGAGGTGGGTATGGGTTGAAGTTGGAGGGGAAGAAGGGAGTTGTTGATGTTACTTAAGAGCAGTTGAGAAGCATCAGGAGATAAGTGGTTAGCTAGACTTTGTATGGAAGTAGTAAAGAAAGTATTGAAGTTATTGGCTATTAAAGAGGGATCATCAGGGTCTAAGTTCTGTGGGTTGGGTGTAACTACTTTGCCTGGGGTAAGTAGATTATTGATAGTAGACCAGAACTTTTTTGGTTCTTTTTTGGTGGATTGCTGAAGTTCAAAGTAATAGTTCTTTTTATCTGAAAGGATGGCTTTTTTGGTATTGTTTCTGAGCTCTCTAAAGGTTTGATGATCTGTTGGGTTTCTAGAGGAACGCCATTTTTTCCAAGATTTATTTCTGAGTATAATTTTTTGTTTAGTATTAGAGGTTAGCCAGGGTGCTGTTTTGGTCTTTGTTCTAATGGTACGACTTGGGGCATGTTGATTTAAGATTGCAAGGAATGCTGAGTTGAAATGTTCAACAGCATTGTTAAGTGAGAGGTGTTTTAGAGGGGTCCAGTTGTATTGTGAAAGTTCTGTTTGAAACTGTTCAGGATAAAATTGTTTTTTTGAATATAGTGTTCTATGAGAGGTAGGTAAGTTTAGATTAGTTTTAGCTCTAATGACATAGGTGAGGGAGTGATCGCTAAGGTCATCAGGAAGGATGCCAGTTTGGTAGGTTTGTAGGGGGGAGTTTGTAAGAATCCAGTCTAAGGTGGTTTCTTTTCTGCTTTTATTATTTATTCTAGTGGGACTATCAATTAGTTGTTTGAAACCATAAAGATTTATATGGGAAGTAGGGTTAGCATTGTTACAAGATTTCCAATCAATGTTAAAGTCCCCAAGGAATAGTGTTTCTTGAGGGAGTTTATTAGAGAGTTGTTCAAGAATTTGTTCTAAAGTGGGGATGTTATTTCCAGGGGGGAGGTATGCACAGATGACGTTTATTGCTTTAGTAGTGTTAATTTGTATTTTGGAGCAAATTATTTCAGCATTATTGTTTTGGGTAAGGGTAAGGTCAAGAAGAGTAAGCTTCAGGTTTGTTTTATATAGAATAGCTACTCCACCTCCCTTCCTGGAGGTGCGATCAAGTCTAACAATGTTGTATCCAGGTGGGGTAATTTCAATGTCTTTAACTGAAGGTTTTAGCCATGTTTCTGATAAGCATAGAATATCAAATTTGTGTACTTCTAGTAGGGCATGGAGTTGACTAATTTTGTTACAGATGCTACGTATATTGAGATGGGCCAAGGATAATAAGTTAGAGGGTGTAGTGGATGAGAGAGAGAAGGGTTTGGTATGATTTTTGTATGTTTTGGTAGTAGTAGCTTGAAGGCCTGGGTTGGGGTGTATGTCACCATCTTGTAGTAGATAGAGTAGTGTAAAATAGTTTTCAAGTTTATGTTTTAGGAAGGTGTCAAATATTTTCTTTGTTTTAGATTTTAGTAGTTTGCAGTGTAATAGCCTGTGGTATTTGGCAAGTAGGTAGATAGATTGTGTGGAGGTATGTAAGAAGGATGGAGGTGGGGATGTTGCAGGTGTACTGGTATGTTTTGAGGGAAGTGAGAGAGAAACAGTTATGGAGTGTTCATAGGAGGTTAGGAAGTAGGTAGTAATGAGAAAGAATAATAGTAAAAAGGAGATAGGTAATTTCAGTTGTGACTGGAGGATAGTTGTAGTCAAGATAATGTAGTTGTAAGTTTGAATGTGGTTTAATGGTGTGTTGTAGGTGAAAGTACTGTGGGAGTGTAGGGCAAGTGGTAGGGGCTGTGATATTTTAGGTGTGTTAGTAAGAGAGGGGTGGGGCTGGTTATAGTAGGTAAGTAGGTGTGGCTAAGTGCAGGGTGGTGCACAATTTGTGAAGCTGTGAGTATGATTGGGAGGAAGAAGTAAGGGGTGTGTCCAGAGGCAAGTTAAATGTAGGACCCCTGGGGGTGGGTGGGAATTGGGGGTAGGGAGGGGAGCGGAGTGAGCCCGCAGGGCGAACGGAGCGGGAAGAGCCAAAGAAGAGAGGTTGAGGGGAAAACAATCAGTGAGGTGCTTATAGTGAAGGTAAGTAATCCAAGGGGATGGAAGAATGCTTGGGGTGTAAGTACTAAGTGAGGTAAGGTTGAGTTTATTAGAGAAAGAGGAAGGGAGGAAGTTGCAGAAAAGGCTAAGAGATAGTGGGAAACATAGGAATTAATATGTGGAAAGAACAGTTTGGAGGGATAAGCAATTCTAGTAGAAGGGAGCCACCTAGTGGACTCAGCAGGTAATTGCTACCAGGACTACTGACAGGGCTTGTGGATGTGGAATGGGACAGGTAGTTGGAGTTACTAATGGTTGCTGGTGGTCGAGGGAAGGGAGAAGCTATGGGTGGCTGCTGGCAGATCTTACTTGGAGATTAGCAATACTTTAGGGTGAGAGAAGCATACAAATAATGATGAAAACCTGGAAGAGTTTGTAGGACGTACTTTCTTGCTTCTTTTCAGGAGGAGGCTATCCAAAAATACTTTGGTTAGGTCCCTAGGTAGGGTAGGTGACAGGAGTCTTTGGTAGGCTACACAATCCCAGACCTACAGGTGGTCAATAGGCAATAGAGCTGGGAAAGGGAGGGAGAAGAAGAGGATTAAGATATAGTACAACAAAAACTATAAGAAAGCAGAGAAAATGCAACAGATAACAATAATCCTGTAAAACATTCAGACATATAGCATTGTTCTCAAGGTAATAGTGCAGGATAACATCAGTTACAAATACATTTATGCAATGTAATCAGTAGATAGAGCTAATTGTGTTAAAATTGGTAAATCTCAGCTAAACACTATATGTTACATAGATACAAGAGTACCTAAACCCTATCAATTAGTAATATTAGATACACCAACCAGGTATTAAGTAATGAAGGACCAGGTACTTTGTTTTTTCCACTCATAATTTTCCAATCACAATTGAAGGCAGACAGTCCTATACTAAGGAACTACATAAGCTAGGAGAGTGACTGTAGGATAATTAAGGAATGGAGGTAGGAATACAACCTCCTAGGTAATTAGCATCAAGCATTTAGTCTAGTGAAGCAGTGGAATGTGTGCAAAACCCAGGTAAAAATAATGCACAGGTTAGCACGAGTTAGCTAAGTAAGGGTAGGAAAGGGGCTGTTAAAAGTAACGCCATGTACTGCAGCAGTTGGGACATAGAATATCAAAGCTATAAGGTATAGATAACGTAGCACATATGTAATGTGTTGAGTACTTTAAAGACATAAGGATAGTAAACGAGGCTAGTAAATAGATTGTTTACTGCTCTCCCCACATGCCACAGCTGGTAGGAATACTGGAAGGGTTAAATAAGTAAGTCAATGGGAAAACACGCTGTGTAGACAGCAAGTTGAAGAAGATAAGTGAGGCGGGACAATATGGGATTCAGTGAAGAAACTTTGCGCGCGAAGAGGATAGTAGGGAGAGTACATACGACAGGCACCCTTTAGCAAGCGTGTCGGGTAGTTTTGAAAGAACACGCAACAATCCCAATTTGAATCAGGGAGAGTTTGCAATGTCAATTTAGAAATTAGAGTAGGTAGGCTAATAAATCCAATAGAGGGAAGCGCCTTGCAACAGAGAAACTAGAGTAGGTAGGCTAATAAACCCAACAGAGGGAAGCGCATTGCCAACAAATAAGGCTAGTAGGAGTCCCTTGTAGGAGTGGGTAAGG
The DNA here is from genome assembly GCF_019279795.1 of Protopterus annectens. Lineage (NCBI taxonomy): Eukaryota > Metazoa > Chordata > Ceratodontiformes > Protopteridae > Protopterus > Protopterus annectens. The sequence goes on along the minus strand of NC_056746.1, from coordinate 1,504,233,186 downwards.
AGCGCATATGGTAGCCTAAGTACCAGCACAGTGCATGCTCCGTATAGTTCAGTCGGCGTTTGTCGGATAGATTTGAAAAAAAAACACGCATCTATCCCAATGTGAGTCAGGAGAGTTTGTTAGGGAACGTGCGACAATATCTATATGTAATTTAGAGTAGGTAGGCTAGTAAAACCCACAGAGGGAAGCATATTATAGTCAGATAGGGGTAGTAGGAATTCCTTGTAGGAGTGAGTGAGGAGCGTATATGGTAGATTAAATACCAGCTCGGTGCATGCTCCGTGCAGCTCAGGGACTAGTTGTGCTGCGATGAGAGCTGTTTGGTATGAGGGCATTGACTGAGGCCCAGGAACATTTATAGTGCTAGTGTGGTCATGAAAAGGGAAGGAAAACAACAGAAATACCCCGTCCAACAAGCCAGGTTTACTAATTAGGCTAAGCTCAGTTCAACTGTTATAAATACAAAACAAAGAGAGCCTACAGGCTTCAAGTTGCTGTTTTACCAGCTATACTGTGGTCGCAAAACCTGAGACAATCACCAGAATGCAATAAACATTTAAAACATACTTGTGTACCAGCCTTAGACCTAGACTAGGTCGTTCAGAAACAACGACACCATAGACTACTGTCATTTTTGTGGATGCCACTGCTTTATTGTGGTAGACTGTGACACAGCCATCCTGTCTTAAACTGTGCTAACCCTATCCAATTTGAAAAACAGTCCCAGGCCATCTTGGGAGTGCTGCAGATTTATGGAATGTACAACACAGTACTGTAGTGTGTATTCCTCCCAACGTATTCCTTAGTCTACAGCATCTGGTGCTCAGTTGCTGCACCTGCTTGCATTTGGCAGCAATTTGCCACACCTTCTTTGCACTACTGCTTCTGTACATAGTTGTTTCTTATGAGTTTATCAGCTGTGGTGCTTGGTTATGCTACATCATGTCCTTGGTTTGACTGATTATGGCCTTGCTGCTATAGTGTTACACACTATGGTGAATTATTTCCATTTTTCTGCATTGCATTTATAACTGTGGCAGCTGAGCCTGCTTTTGATGCCTCATGTTCTGTGTTGTATCACCTGTGCCTATTGTCCCTAACATCTTCTGTAACATTTTGCTTATTATACTATTATTCCAGAGAAACTTGTGCACTTTACTTATTTTACTGACTCCTACCTAATATCTTGGAGACAGTCATATGTACAACTCTGGAGTCTTGTGCCATGACATCTATGCTTGCTGTCGCAGCGTACAATAACAATTGGTACTGCATTTTTCAACACTTGTAATATTCCTGCTGGCTGCTCAAGAATCCTTATGATGAAGACACCTTCAGTACTGTTGGGTTATTGTGCTGTGTTATCCATGCCTGCTGTTCAGCTGATCCTGATAATATTGTACTGTGCTATCATGTATTGTGTTCAGCTGCACAGGGTTGTACTGTCTTGCATGATATCATATGTTACTATATTGTGCTATACTGTAAAAAGCTGAACTCTCCTGCATTCATGCCTGCTCTTCAGTTGATATGTATTGTACAGTGTCATACATCTACTGTATTGTGCTATATGGTACTGTGTTTCACTACTTCAGTATCCCTATATATTGTATAGCACCCCTTCCCTGCTAAATATACCAATTAGTATCAAATTCCATAACATCACATAATATATGCATTCTGGCATCTGTAGACCAGCCATGGGTCCTCAATCTGTCTCTGCCCCATCTGTTGCCCACTTTCTAGCACTAGGCACCCTGAGGCAGTGAATAAAATGCTGTATGCTTACTAGTACCTGTTTGCTATTACTACAGAATAAGTCCACGTGTGAGAGGTGTAAATACTTAGTGCAACTGAAGGAAAGACTCTGACAGAAACTGTATCTCAGTAACTATCTTACATCACAACTACATCCTTCAAGACAATAAAACCTTCCTATGTTGAGGAGCTCCAAAAATCACTTCTCAAACCACAAAGGCCAACTAAATGTAGCACTGTACATGTATGCAGTGCAGCCACTTCTCAGACACCCACTTAGTAGCACCCAGTCCAAGGTACGTATAGCTTCTACCAGAACCATAGCCACCGTCATGGATAAAAGTCACCAGAGAAGTGTGCCTAGGCCCTCCAGGCTAAAAGAGCAGTCCTCTCAGTGTTGTAATGTACTTATCGTAGGTGATCCCTGTGTAATGCACTTATTATAGGTGATCCCTGTTGTAATGTACTTATTATAGGTGACCCCTGTTGTAATGTACTTATTATAGGTGATCCCTGTGTAATGCACTTATAGGTTCATATGTTTACAGGTTTATAGGTTCATACTAGGCTATCTGCCCTAGGGCATTTATAAGCCTAGCCAGAGTGTGTTTGGCTTTCGCCACCCATTTTAAATTAATTTTGCTGTGCCCTTTTTCGAGGTTAGTATACTGTGCCTCTGTCTAACAGTGACACAGAAGTGATACCCGGGGTAAACCTACGATCTCCCATCCACTCATCAAGATTCCTCTTGAAGAGAGTCAATGAGGGACTCTGCCTAACCTGGACTGGGATTTTATTCCAGAGTGAAGGGAGCCTCTGGGTTATGAATCTGTCCCTCCAGCATGTCCTATTTATTTCAGTGCTGAGGTTCAAGTCTCTCGAGCGTAGCTCGATGGGATTTGGATTTTCTGAGGTGCAGCATGTCCATTAATTCCGAGTTGGACATGGCTTTATACATCAGGCACAGATCGCCTCTGAGCAGGCGGTATGCCACTGAGTAGAGCTGGAGTTTCTTTAACCGGGCAGCATATGGCATCTGTTTGAGCCCTATGATCCTCTTGGTGAGGTACTTTTGGGGTCTTTCCAGTTGCTGTAGGTGTCTGGTAAGGTACATCCCAAAAGGGGCATTGTACTCAATTATGGGCCTGATGAGGGATGAGTAAAGAGGCACAATGACCTCCCCTGATCTAGATGTGAATCCCTTCATGATTAGGTGGGCTATATAAAATGTTTTTCTAACCACTTTGGCCATGTGGTTGTCAAATGAGAGATTGCTATCAACATGGGTCCCCAGGTCCCTAATTACTTCTTCTGTACTTAATGGATTACCACCTATGTGGTAATTTGTGGGCACTTTGTTTTTGCCAAAGGGGATGACTATACACTTTTTGGCATTTAGCTTGAGGCCATGGCTCTGGCACCAGTTGTCTGTTTCTATGAGGCCCTTTTGGAGGATGCTTGTGTCAGCTGGAGAGTCAATTATGGCGCCCAGTTTGCAGTCATCTGCGAACTACAGTCCTTCCATGTTGGCCTGTACCTCCGAGAAATATATACCAAACAAGAGAGGTCCCAGGAGTGAGCCTTGTGGGACGCCACTTGTAACTGGTTTGGAGTCTGACATGGCTCCAGCAATTCTAACCATGTGGGTTCTGTCCTTGAGCCAGTTTGCAACCCATCTAGTGACATAGGGGTTAATATTTAAGCTGGTGAGCTTAACTATAATGCCCGAGTGGGGTATTGTATCGAAGGCTTTTGCGAGGTCCAGGTAGGCTGTGTGGACCACCTTCCCCTCATCAATGGCCTTGGTGACTGTTTCAAAGAAATCGACCAGGTTTAAGAGGCAGGATCTGCCCTTAACAAAGCCGAACTGGGTAGGATCCAGTGTCTGTAGGTCCCCAATATCTTTATTTATGAGGTCCATGATGATCCTTTCCATAGCTTTGCAGACCAAGCTAGTCAGGCTTATGGGGCGATAGTTTCCAGGATCCGTTGAGGCACCACCTTTGTGGAGAGGGACCACTGTTGCTGTATGCCACTCTTTGGGTACATATCCTGTAGTAAGGCTGAGATTGAACAGTAGTTTTATGTTTGGGTTTAGCTCTTCTTGGAGTTCATGTAGGACACAGCCCGGGACACCGTCTGGTCCCATTGATGCTGTGTTTTTTGCTTTGGAGAGGGTGGCTCTTACCTGAGCATCTGAGATGTCAGGGGGGCAGCACTCTGCTGGGATAGATATTTGCCCTTTTGGTGGGGAGGGGGGGGTTGCGCTGAACCTGTCAGCTAGGATGTTGGCAATGTTTGTGGGTTTGATGTATTTTTTGTCATTTTGGACTAATTCTGAGCATATCTGGGAATTCCCACCCAGGTTCCTAACATAACTAAAGAAAGCCTTGTGATTATCCTTAGTGTCCTGTGCAATTTTTCTCTCGAAGCTGGCCTTAGACGATTTTATGAGTGCCCGTAATTTTTTGCTAATACTGATCAGATATGCCTTCCCTTTTTTGGGATTTTGCACTATCATGTAGTAGCTTCCTCCTTCTATTGTATAGTTTGTTTATGGCTGGGGTCCACCAGACAGGACGTTTGCCTTTGGAGGATTGGGTCTTGGTTTTATTTGGGATTGCATGATCCATGCATTCCTGAAGGTGTTCATAGAATGTGTTTATAAAGGATTCTGCGGTCTGGGCCGTATTTTCCACAGGCTCGGGGGCTTTGAAGGATTCCACCTCGGTTTTGAGGAGTGTGAAATTTGCTTTAGAGAAGTTTTTCACTGTGGTTTTCTGGGCAGGGGGTGGGGTCGGGATGTGAATATCCATTGAGATTAGTTTATGGTCTGATCTTACCAGTGAGGGATACACTTCCGGTCTGGAGCACAGAGTCCCCATGTTGGTGATGATCAGGTCCAGTATGTTTTCCCCTCTTGTGGGAGTGGCAACAAGTTATTCCAAAGCATTTGAGTTTATAAATTCTAGGAACCTTTGGGCTAGGGTGTTGGAGCTAGAGTAATGCTCCCAGTCTATGTTTGGGTAGCTGAAGTCGCCCAGTATAATGGTGTTTGAAGAGACCTTCATATTTTCCAGTGTTCTCAGGAAGGCTGAGTGGGGTTCCTGGGTTTGAGAGGGTGGTCTGTAGCAGGCTATAAACTGGAAGGCAGTTTTACCCACTGTTAGTTGCACATGGATAGTCTCTGATGCTTCGTGCTGTGCCACCAACCTGGACGTGTGGGTATCTTTGACGAATATTGATACTCCCCCCTCCTTTTGTGGTTCGGTCCAAGTTTTGGGGCCGAAAAGCATGGTATGAGGTATAAACTGCTAGTGCTGGGGTGCTCTCGGGAGCCTTGAACCAGGTTTCTGTTACTGCACAGATATTGTTGTTCTCCATGCTAAGGAGAGTTTTGAGTGTGTGCATCTTGAGGTTTAGACTTCTGGCGTTGAGTAGCATTACTCTTAGTTTCTTATCCCTTGTGATACCTATGGAGGTGGGTTTGTCTTTTGAGCCTTGCCTAAAAAAGGCACTATGGGGGAAGCAAGAGCCTTTGCCAGTATCCAAAAGCCCAGGGGTGACAGGTGCAAGCCGTCCCTAGTGAAGCATCGTGGCTTGTCGAGCATGTCATCCCAGGCTGACAGGCATTAGATCCCCTTTGAATGACACCAATACTTAAGCCAATTGTTGAAATTGATCATCTTGTCTTCATATTGTGGCATCATTCTTGGTGAGGGTAAGATGCTACTCAAGGTCAGGGTCATACCGGCCTGGGCTACATGCTCAGAGAGCTCCTCTATGTCTCTTTTCATGTAGTCCAGGGAGGTACATCTCAGGTCATTCACACCAGCATGGACAATGACCGAGTCATATTTGTACTTGCCTTGGAGTGACCTGAATGCTTGTGTTATGTGGCGGATCCTAGCGCCCGACAGGCAGCTCACCGTGACCTTCTCCTTGTTCAGCCTGGTGAGTGGGACATCAGTGTGCCTGAAGATAGAGTCACCTATTACAAGTGTATCAGGTGTGTTGTTTAGCCTTAAGGGCTGAGACTGTTTGGCACACTGGCTTTGTGAGCTATGTGTTGCACGTGTTTTGTTTTAGGGTAGCGGTTGCTTGGGTGTCTGCTTTGGAGGTCCCTGCTGCTTAGGCAGATTTTTATTTAGAGCCTCAGAGTATGTTTTTGTGTGTTTATGTGTTTGGTTTGCTGTCGCGGTAGGTCTATGTGAGACTGGAACTGTAGTGAGTGTGGTTTCCTTCTCCTCCTGACTGGTTACGCCAGTACTGAGTTGAGAGAGCTTAGCCTCCAGTTTGGCTATATGGTTGCATCTCTCACGTGTTGGAATTTGTTGGGAGGAGGAGAGGGTTGTCTGTGTACATGAGGCAGTTGTAACATTGCCTCAAGATTCCCAGATTCACCAACTGGACTGGAGAGGAGATTGACAACTGACCTTTGGACATGCTAGAATAGTATTGGGAATTCCTTTATAATTGAAAAAAGGGCCAATGGGGAACAAGGTACTCAAGGGGAGTTTGTGAGGGTGTAGTGCTTTTAATTTTTTAGTGCTGACTTATATAATTGCTTTAGTGAGCACGTGCAAGGTAACTTAAATGCAATGTGTTACAGGTAACTTAAATGCAAAAATGACAAACAGTAACTTTCTTTCAAGTGAAATAAGGAAATAAGTACAGTAAGCAATGCAGATATTACTAGGGATCCACAGAAGCGCTGAAAAGCCGCGTTTTAGGTGGAATTAGTGTTTCAGGGAAATAACAAGCAAACATACAACAAGCATACAAACAAAGCTAGATTCAGCAGGCCTGGATCTAGTCTATGCTACAGCAAACAAGGTGTACCAATTTCAGTAAGAAACAGTTCAAATATGCAGGCACTATAAGCCTTTAACCAGAAATTCCCAGCTCAGAAGGGCAGAGTCCAGCCTATCCTCCCACAAGAGTGCAGACCACGAACCTTCTTAATGTAAAATAACTGGCCTGAAGCCCAAGTGCTTAAACCAGAACTAATACACTTTTAGAATAACAGACACTGAGCCCTCAATCAGCAGTTCCCAACTTAGAAGGATGTAAGCTACGTCCTGCCACCACAGTGCAGGCCACAAACCTTCCTAATGTAAAACAACTGGTCTGAAGCCCAAGTGCTTAATCCAAAAGACTTAGAATGATAGCTACACTTTAATCAAGTTACTACCAAGCAGTAATAAATACAATTGAATACTTTAAAGAATGCCTGGATTAGTGCTCAAGTTATACAAACAAAGCTAGATTCAGCAGGCCTGGATCTAGTCTATGCTACAGCAAACAAGGTGTACCAATTTCAGTAAGAAGCAGTTCAAATATGCAGGCACTATAAGCCTTTAACCAGAAATTCCCAGCTCAGAAGGGCAGAGTCCAGCCTCTCCTCCCACAAGAGTGCAGACCACGAACCGTCTTAATGTAAAATAACTGGCCTGAAGCCCAAGTGCTTAAACCAGAATTAATACACTTTTAGAATAACAAACACTGAGCCCTTAATCAGCAGTTCCCAACTTAGAAGGATGTAAGCTACCTGTTCTGCCACTACAGTGCAGACCACAAACCTTCTTAATGTAAAACAACTGGTTTGAAGCCCAAGTGCTTAAACTAAAAGGCTTAGAATGAGTTACACCAAGCCGTAATAAATACAATTGAGTACTATTAAGATGACGCAAAAGCAAAATAAAGTAGGAAGAAACACAAATACAGTAAAAGCAGATAATTTTTTTTTTTGAGTGAGCAAATGAGATGGGCCCATGAGTTACAGGACAGAAACACATGCAAATGCAGGCCTTCAAATCAGAAAGTTGAGGGAGGTGGAAGACTGCTCAAACGGCCAATAACTACAAATTCTGGGCCAGAACCACTCCTTATGTGGTAGACAGGTTACCTAATGCTTACCACTCCCACTGATAAGCTAGAAGGCTTCCTGGAACACTAATTACAGGAAAGGTAGGAAAGAAGCTTACAATTTTTTTTCAGAAAAGTAGCAAAAACAGTATTAAAAACAATTCACATGCAGTGCAAGCTGGCACACTTGAGTATCTAGCAATATTAGTCCGCACACAGTTTGAAAAAATGTAATTAAATTAAAAAGGACTAAAAGCAAGTGCAGAAAGGGTTTATTAGGTAGAATGTGGTAAAGAGATGGGACTGAGGGAGTGTTCTAGATCAAATCTACAGTGGGGCGGGCACTGCAAAAGCCACCAAATTTAAACTACAACCAAGAACAGGGAGGGGGGATGGGGAAGACAGTTTCAACAGAGATGTGAGGAATCACAGTGCAAATTATAAACCAGAAGAATATATACTGATCTCTGTATATTTGCAGAACAGTAAGACAACAGATATCTAAGCAACAATTTAGCTCTATAATACAGAATAATACAGAAAAATATACTCAGCTCTATATATTTGCAGACAGTCTTGTAAGGCTCTCTCTCAGTGCACAGGTTCCAATTTAAATGCAGGCTGTTATTATAGGTGTTCCCTGTTGTAATGTACTTATTATAGGTGATCCCTGTTGTAATGTACTTATTATAGGTGATCCCTGTGTAATGCACTTATTATAGGCGATCCCTGTTATAGTGTACATATTATAGGCGATTCATGTTGTAATGTACTTATTATAGGTGATCCCTGTGTAATGCACTTATTATAGGTGATCCCTGTTGTAGTGTACTTATTATAGGTGATCCCTGTTGTGTACTTATTATAGGTGATCCCTGTGTAATGCACTTATTATAGGTGATCCCTGTTGTAGTGTACTTATTATAGGTGATTCCTATTGTAATATACTTATTATAGGTGATCCCTGTGTAATGCACTTATTATAGGTGATCCCTGTTGTAGTGTACTTATTATAGGTGATCCCTGTTGTAATGTCCTTATTATAGGTAATCTCTGGTCCAGCATACTCCACTCACAAGACTGCGCAAAGGCACAGTAACAGCCAATCACCCTTGGGTGCTAGACTCCACCATGACATCAAGACTCTCAAGTATCTTCACCCCCAAAGTGTGAATATGACATGGTCATAACTCATGTAGGTGCAAATAACTTGTGACACACCTCCTTAGACTATATAAAAAGGAACATAATGGAGTTCTCTAAGCATCTCTCTAAGGCTGGAGAAACTAATCTTTAGCAGTATCTTACTGTCACTGAGAATGATGTTTTAGTATAAGCAAGAGCTGGTTGATTTTTAATAACTGGCTCATTTGATGGTGCCATTCTGTGGAAGACCAATGTGTTCCATCTTACTGGGAGGTGGTAGACAGTTCCATCTGTTTCATCAAGGATAGTCTGCCCTGCTCAGTATAGTGTAATATAACTTGGCATTAGCAAGTGATTGATTCAATATTAGTCCTCCAGGTTTAATCGAGCTTCCAAAATTTTGAACACCATATGTTCGAATTTGGAAGTTCGAAATATGACAACAATGAAACCTCAGAACAGTGAATTTTTTCCCAGGGAAAAAATTGCTGTTCCGAAAAACACACACACAACACAAGCACACCAAAAACCTAATAAACCTACACTACACCTTACATACACAACTATCTGTGCACTAACCTTAACCCAAGCCCTAACCCTAAGGTCCGTCACTATCGCACACTTACCTTACCCGTGCCCTAACCCTAAAGTCTGTCACTATTGCACACTTACCTTACCTGCGCCCTAACCCTAAAGTCCGTCACTAGCACACATTTACCTTCTCCGCGCCCTAACCCTAAAGTCCGTCACTATCTCACACTTACCTTACCCGTTCCCTAACCCTAATGTCTGTCACTTTCGTACACTTACCTTACCCGCACCCTAACCCCAACGTCCGTCACACTCACACACTTACCTTAACCCGATCTGTAACTTTCGCACCACAGTACAGAAAATGTCGAAGTTGCGGAAACAACTAACCAAATTCTTTCCCTGGGAAAGAATCTGAATTTCTGCGGCTTAGACATTTCTATTTTTCGAACTTCCCTGTTCGATCTTCCAATACTCGACATTTAGGACAGTCGATTAAATGACAGGTACCCCAGGTTTAAGAGTGACACATGTTGACAGAAAACTTTCTGTAAAAATATTGCTGAATCCTCTTAAGGACAACAAAATCTCTTTAGATGCCTTTAATCATGGCATACTGATATCTGCAATGGGGTCTGTGCTGGCACAATGCTTCTTTTGCTCTTATACGTAGGTTAGTATAACTTTTAGTTTTTTTTAGGTTTATTCCTTCTTTTCCTAGCATACAGTGCCATTTTGCTGCTTACAGCAGCAGTCCTGGCTGGTTAGTACTGCACAGTAGCTGCATTACAAGCTTGATGCCATTTCTTTCCATGCAGTAACAGCCATCATTACTGGGCTGGGCTTCAACTAATGATGACAAACGCCTAACCTAAAGAAGATGTAATACATTAGATTTTTAAGTAATCTCCTCATTTCACTGAATTTAAAGCAGTGATTTATGTTCATTAATCTGCTTTTCATCAATTAATTAACATGGAATACTGATCACTGACATAACTAAATCTTATGCCAAGCAATTCACTGAAACAGAATACAGAACATAATAACACATGTTAATGTATGCATTCAGACACCCAACAAATGTTTCAGGTTTATAAAGGTAGATGCCCAATTCCATCATATATTCCTCTACTGTTGTGTTTCAGGCTTGTTTGTGCAAATCATAAAGTACACAGACTAGAAACGTCCACAGTCCTCACCTTGAAGTCCCTTGGATATAAACAGAACCTGAAAGCCTAAACCACAAGGGAAGGATTTCTCTCAAAACAACTTTCCCTTTTTTGAAGTGCAAAGCTAATGATATTTTTCCTGTACTCTTCGACGTGCCATAAAACTCTGTTGGCAGGGGTCCTTAGAGTTCCCATCTGTAATACTCCCCTAACACAGGATGTGATACTTGGCTTATATAGTATGTTTGACCACATCAATCACATTCAATATCAAAAACACATTTAAAGAGCCATACTTACAGAAGTTAAGCAGGCTAAGCAATTTACTTAAAGTAATCATTCCCCTGTTGCTTAGGAATGGCAAGACCATCTGTTTAACTCACTTAGCCCTGGGTCTTCTTCTATGGCCAAAATCCCAACTTAAGTCTATTGGAAGGTATAGTTTTCCCCCCTACTTGGATGTCTCAAGATGTACCTGCCTTGACTGCTTTACTGCTGTTGGTCAGAGGCTGAGCTTCCCACTACTAACTTACTGACTGTTATTTGGAAGTACACTGTGGCAGAGGGAGTGAACCTGTGCTGCATAGCTTTGCTACAGTTGGCTGTGCTCCCCTGCCTACCTCCATTACCACATACCCACATCAATTAATTTATAAGTCACTAATCACACCCACTTTTACCTAAATCACCACTCCCCAGCCCGTTTCCTCTAATTTCACCCACCCACTTTGTGTCTCTCACACACACACGCACACACGCACACACACACGCACACACACACACACACACACACACACACACACACACACACACACACACACACACACACACACACACACTTTCCAGAGGTGCCTCTAATTTCCACTTCTCAAGTCACAGTCCACAATCTAACAGTTTTTCAAGCATGATTCGCTCCCTATCTACATACATGACATGACAGAATGCTGACTTCTCCTCCTGCATCTAAAACTTCATTTTGGTATCCAGATAACTTAAAATAATGAACTAGAGTCTCTTACCCACTGATCTAATTATAATAACATAAAGGACCTACTAGTCTCTTTCCAACAGTTACATAAAATGACAATTTGACATATACACTCCCTTAATAGTTCTCGTCTCCATAGCTGCAAACGTGTCTGCTTACTTATCAAATTGTCATCTCACGTTGTCTCACCACCTTCTTGTACAAGTTACACAACAACTACCTGAACCATTTTGTATCTTTTCCATACCCCCTTCAGTAAACAAGGTGGCAACATGGCTGGGAAATACACTAAACCTTCAGTAATCATCTGTGGGGTCAGCTTATCTGACCATAACCTCTTTACTGCCACACTCTTACATCTCTCCCAGTCTAAAATAATCACCTCCTTTAGCAAGCAGCTTAGCTGACAGTTACTCTCCCTTTTTTCCTCCTAGATCCTTCAAAATGATAAAGTATCAGCTTAACTGACTTGCATCTTCTTGCCCTCTCACTCTAACTTCTCTTTTATACTTTTATTGCACCTCCCTATGAGGACCGAAGGTGGACGCTTAACAAACAGATACTACAGTGCTGCTAAGATTTCAGCTACCTGTTGAGACCCTTCTCTGTCCTCTCCACCAGCTCCAGACATCTGACGTACCAACTTACCTAACTGCTTCAAGACACACTTCTCTTTTCTTCTCCTTTACTTCAGTAGAAATCCCTTCCATGTTGCACCTTCTTAACAAATTGAAGGGCCTTTATCCACTAACTATCCAAGATCCAACTGTACTGTCCATTGTTTTATACAAGCATACCAATCTTCTCTTCATATATAACAACACTATCCCTTTGCATTATTCTGACAGAAACACTTCCATTACCTACCCAAAAATGCCACTTCATACAGTCCAAACAGCACAAATAATTTTCATATACAGCCAACACCCTGCCTAATATACTACTACACTAAACTAGTATACATTAATAAAAAGTAGTTCACACTCCGAGTCATACCTCCCCAATTCTATTCGAACTCAGGAATCCTACCGATAAAACTCATCTCTAAACTTTACTACCCCCTCTTGAAAATAATACTGGCTGGTGATATACAGTTTAACATAGGCCCACACAGCAGCTTACCTTCCTTTCAATCTACATCAACCTAGGTCAGCAAATAGTACAGAATACAACCCAAATAACCTTTAGAAACAAACACCTAAATGTTGGTGACCTAAACAACAAATGGGCAGAACTTAAAATATTCTGTCTTACAAAAAAAAAAAAAAAAACACACAGACATTAGGCCTCAGAGAAGCCTAGCTCAAGGACAATTTGGCTTTTTCCATACATGCAATCTAGCTACACCGCATGCTATACAGACCAGGTGAAAGATATGAAGAAGGTGTTGGACTTATTCTTAACAATAGTATTACTTTAAAAATCATTAACATCATGAAGGTTAACTTTAGAAATGACAGGCACATACGCTTACCTATTTGCATAGCCTATATTTGCCCAATCCTACAGTCCCAGGCCAACAGGAATTATTTCATAACATCTTATCCAATAACGCAGTTATACCTGTACTTCTTGGTATTGGGGGCACACACCAAGCATTTATTTTGTCTCTTTTTTACTGGGGAATTTGAGTATGAGTGGGATTTGGTAACTGTCCCCAAGTTTGCAATCATCAGCAAATGTGTTTTGCCATAGTTTATTGATATCAACTTTCATGTCAGAAAAGTACATACCAAAAAGGATGGGGCTCAGTAAACAAGATCTTGTATCACATCCCAGTAAACTAGAGAACTATCCATGATACCTGAAAATAAAAAAAACATATTTTACCAAACTAGAGTCCCTCTCCATTAAAACAAACACCATCTTTAAAGGTGAATTTAATTACCTCCTCCATAAATTGTCAACTTATCCCACTATAAATAAGCTTACTCAATGTCTTCTTGACTTTAATATTGTAAATCCTCTTGATTAAATAGTGTCCTCCCCAACTAGGGGTACCAACATACTTGATCTTGTCCTCACAAGATCATGCCTGCTCCTCACTCACTGTTATACCCTCAAGGGTTAAAATGCATTTCCATTACAGGTCAGCAAATAACCCAGCTACCTTTAGGGACATATCCAAAGCCAATTTACACATGCTCAATTAGTCCTCCATCCCTCAATGACTCTATAGCAGATACTACCACATGTACCCCATATACTCAATGGTTATACAGGACTATGTTCCTATTTACCACAACTAGTGGCACCAAGTTTAGAAACAATCCTCACCAATGAAATTCAACTATAAATAAACTCTTAATATCAGAGTCCAACTTTCCACAAGTAAACGCTGACACAACGTAGTAAAAATCAAAGTGTTCTAAACCAAAATAACGAGTGCAGCAGAAGTAAGATAAAACATAAAAGTTTAATTCCAAGTGGGTGTCCACAAACGGATGAGCGCTTTCACAAATGTAGTTTCTTCAGATCCTTCTAGCAACCCCATAGATCTGCTCCTTATATAGTAGTTCCAATTAAACAATTAAACAATTAATCAACTAGTGCTCATCTATTTGTATAATGTGTAGACATAAACAAGATAGAAATATGCAGAATAAATATATATCTCAAATCAAACTAATGAAAAATAAGTAAAAACAAAATAAGGACATTTCCAAATACATATAAAAACATATATATAAAAAACTAGTTAAAAACTGTATGTGCAAATAATCCATCAGGTGTTTACTAAAATCAATGTTAAAACACATAAAATTGAACCTCATGGAGTAAACTTAACTAGACACCAGAGCTGGTATGAACTGCATAGGTATATATGTGATAAAATTATTTAATATTCCTACGCTGCCTCAACTTAGGTTTAATTGATGCCCTATCGTTCAAACCATGGCCCCTATCTGCCTTAAGTGTGATAATCCAAAGGAGACTGACTGGATTATCTCTGGTGTCTAGTTAAGTTTACTCCATGAGGTTCAATTTTTATGTGTTTTAACATTGATTTTAGTAAACACCTGATGGATTATTTGCACATACAGTTTTTAACTAGTTTTTTAACTAGTTTTTTATATATATGTTTTTATATGTATTTGGAAATGTCCTTATTTTGTTTTTACTTATTTTTCATTAGTTTGATTTGAGATATATATTTATTCTACATATTTATATCTTGTTTATGTCTACACATTATACAAATAGATGAGCACTAGTTGATTAATTGTTTAATTGTTTAATTGGAACTACTATATAAGGAGCAGATCTATGGGGTTGCTAGAAGGATCTGAAGAAACTACATTTGTGAAAGCGCTCATCCGTTTGTGCACACCCACTTGGAATTAAATTTTTATGTTTTATCTTACTTCTGCTGCACTCGTTATTTTGGTTTAGAATAAATAAACTCTAAAATAAAAGGGAAAAGTTCATAGCCCAAAAGAATAGACTTCAAGCTCAGCATACTAAATTCAGCTTAAGACAGGTTAGCAAAGAACCAAGATGAAATTTTGAAGAGTTACTTATAAACTACAAACTGCTGCAACTACAAATGATAGACCCAAGACATTCTTTAACTGTGTAAAAAACCTCAGAAATAACACCCAGAACTACAGTCAGCTCAGTTCTAATGGCATCATCAACTCAAATCCAGAGGATATAGCAAATATCCTTTCAGATAAATTAATCTCCAACCCAACAGTGGTGTACCCCATGGCTCTATTTTGGGCCCACTTCTATGATGTCAAATCTGAAATTAAAAGTCGCTGGCTGATCAAGTTTGTGAATGGTTGCAAGCTGTCATCAACTCCCCTGAAGGTAACCAGATCCTTGAAGAGCCCCTAACTTTGACAAACTCTTGGTGGCAGGATTATGATTTAAAGCTGAATGACAAAAATATGTAGTATTGTAGAGTTTGGGAAACAGGAACTCTTGCATATATTCCACATAAATGGCATTCTCCTTAAAACAGACACTGTTAGTAAAGAACTATGCGCCTTCTTGGATAATGAACTCTTCCTTGACCATAATGTATCCTCTGTAATAAGGAAAGCCTTCTACATCACTCAGTAGATTGCTAAGGGTATATCTTCTCTACCAAATGAAGACATCATTCATTCCTTTCTGTTCGTTCCTCAGCAGGCCCATACCAGAGCACAGTGCACTTTTCGGTATATATCTGTCCAAAAAACCTAACTCAACTTGAAAACCTCTACCTGTCTCTCCCTAAAAAGTCTTGTGTAAGACCTCCCTAGATTACCCAGAAAACTTAAAAGTCATGACTATGTTCTTTGTTTCATATAGACCCCTATGGCAAAATCTATACCTAGTCTACATAGCTGTAAGTGACATAATCCTGCATGATTTACTGCAGGTCCACAAAACTAGTAGTAACACAAATACAAAGGACCTAAATAGCACTTGTTGGCATGACAGTTATCTCTTCAAAAAGAATTGCTCATATCTGGAACAAAATACTATTTTCTATAAAGTAAATCATGTCACTTCATCTTCAAATCCAAGTTAAATGAAATGATGGGAAACCACTAATTTACCCTAGACCTACCCCCCATCCCTTATGGATAAGGGGAAGTAAATAGTTAGTTGAGTATAGCAGTGGGATTACTGGGGCTAGGCTTCAAAATTCTTAAATGGTCTATTGCCCAACTGCAATCAATGAACCTGTGTATCTATATTCGTGTGTGTGTGTGTGTGTGTGTGTGTGTGTGTGTGTGTGTGTGTGTGTGTGTGTGTGTGTGTGTGTTTCTAAATTTCTCTATACACAGAAATATTTAGGGAAACAGGTGCCCCTCCTGAACAGATTTTCCAAAAAACTAGTTCTATAGATTCATAATATGGGAGAGATTGTTAACCAGATAAGATAAGAAGACTGGTCAGTGGACCTTTGGCAGCAATTCCCAGAGTCAAAGGGGTGTAACCAACATTTAACAATCAAATAGAAAAACATTATGCATAGCACTGAATCTGTCACTTGTAAGAGGTAACACACTTGATACAATTATTAAGTCACATATATATATATATATATATCAGCAGAAAGCAAATAGTGCTTTAAACACAGAAAAGCATGAAAGATACAACAATAAATGGACAATATACACACAATAAAACATGTATTTCATATTTTTCAGTTCCAGTATGGCATGAAAGGTAATACAACAGGAAAAGCAATGGCTGGTCTTGGTATACATTATCTGTAAAACAGTGGTGTTTACAGGTACTCATAACTAGTCATTTAGTATTCCAATTGCTTTCCTAAAATGGTTGTGGTTTTGCTGGTCTCTCAAAACTTGGTAGTGTGTGTGTTCCACATGGCAAATTATGATTCTTGATCCACTTTTTCAAATGTGTAACCCAAAAGAACACACTACTAGAGTCAGAGCTCCCTGGTCCTGCAGACCAAAGGGGTGGTTGTATGTTTCCACAGACAGCTCATTGTCAAGGGAGAAGTTGTACATTAATTGAGTGATCATAAAGATTAGTAACATCAACAGTAACATTGTGTTCTTGGTACAGAGAGTTCATTTTCACTTATATGAAAGTGAGATAAACTGTCAAATTTTATTGGCTGCTGTTTGCAAATATTATGGGGACAGAACATGGTAACTACTGGAGAGTGCATTTGAGTTTTGTCATTAGAAGGTAAATGTTAAGCGCTTTCTTAGCATCAAGGCACAAAATGTTGGCATGCATACCTGTCATCCTCTTAGTGCAAGAAATCTGTACACAGCCTAAAATAATTGGGGGACAAATGTCTAAAATAGGGTCAAATTTTAAATATTGCTCTTATAACCTTAGAAAGTTGCTAGAATATTGGGATTTGTGTCACCATTCATTTTCTGGAGGATATTAAGCCTGAAACTCAAATGTCTGTCATTATTTAATCCTCAGTGATTTGCCAGAAAACCACAATTTTTTTTGAGAAACAGACCAAAATATGAATCAAAAATCTGGACAGTTGAGAGGTATGTTGGAATGTTTGTAGCTTAAACAAGTTGTTTGAACACTGTTTCAGTGATTTATTCAGTGTGTTATCTAAAGGTAACAGTTGGGTCCTGTTGTACTCCTAGGTATTTCAATAGCTGGACCTGGTAACAGCAATGGAATCATGCCTAATACATAAAGAGCTATTCATCCATATTAGCTGTTTTATTTCTAAGTACAGGAAAATATGTAAAGCAGTACAGTGCTAGGAAATAATTAAAACTGGCCCTTATGTTTGTCAGTTACTAACTACAGGATGTTCTACATTTAGGGCTTGCAAATTTCTTGAATGTAATGAGTTTAAGTGACTGCTTTACTGAAGTGATCCATTTACTAAGTGGGAAGATGGACCAACATTATATTACTTTATAACAGCTCTCTGCTTTGTAATGGTCCTACAAAAGCCTTAAAACAATAAATGGAACTGCTTACACAGCCCTGTAAGTAGATACAAAATACATCCAGACACAAACTGTATTGCACTCCTGTAAGGATTCAGCACAGAATACATAAACTGCCTGACATATCAGCACATCAGTAATGTAGATGCTGAAGTCGTAGAAAGCAATGTACTAATTTCAGCAAGCAACTTCTCTAACTTTGAGGGAACTTAAGTTTAAGCAATTATATATGTTCTTTGAGAAAGCAAGCTGCATATCTAGAAATGAAACCGGATCTTCAGGCAATTGTGGTTAGGAGGGTGGCCTAATGGTTAAGGTGTTTGCCTTACAAACACAAGGTGCAGGGTTCAAATCTCCCAAGGGATAATTGGCTAGGCTTAAAATAGCTCACAAGGACAGTTAGCCTAGTATTGATCTATGAACCTATAATCTATGAACCTATGATTTCCAGATCATAGTCCATAGCCTGGAGTGTAGCCTTGTGAAGGAGCTATCCTAATGTGGTTCCATCCTTCTATCCATCTTCAATGGCCTTGAGATGCATGATTATAGCAGTTGTGTGAAGGGGCTGCACTAATGTGTTACCCTCCCACCACAACAGCCCCTGAGAGGGATGTTGGGAGTAGCTGTGGGAGTGGACTGTCCAGCTGTGGTATAATCCCTCCAGAATAGGGTCTGAAGTATATGATTACAACAGCAGAGTGCAGGTGCTCCCCTAATGAGGTGTAATCCCTCCAATATAAACCCTGAAGTGTATGGTTACATAAGTTGGGGGAAGAGGCAATCCCGAGGAGGTGTCTGCCCTGTAGAACAAGCCCTGACCTGTATAATTGCAGCAGCACAGTGACAGAGCTGTCCTCATGTGGTACCATCCCTTATGAACCAACACAGAAGTTCAGGATTCATCTCCTTCTCTCGATGTTGGCTGCCTGCATTGAGTTTTAAAATCTTTTGGATTTTTCATAAAATAGCAAACGTCTCACAAGTGGCCCAGTTAAATTTCCATTTACACTAAACATCTGCCCAGAATGATGTATCCCTTGATCGGCTGTCAATCCAGGGACGTAGTTTTTCTCAATGAGTGACAGTAAATATGCCATTTCATACTAGTTAACTAACAGACACCCCTCCCCAAAGAAAAATTTAACATAATCCTTGAAATGTTTTAAGAGACCAATAATTCAACAATAGGACATTAGCACTGTATTATTAAGAGAGTCCACAGCCACTGAATTCAGTGCATGTCCAACTAGCTTTTGAAGGGGTTTGGCTAACTAACCTCAAACTAATAACATGCTTTTGTGAACAGCATGCACCGAGGAATGAAAAGGCCTAAGACAATCAGACAAACTGCAGTTGTAATGAGCTCTACAGGATAAAATGCAAGTTTTATGTACCTTAGTGTTTTATATATATATATATATATATATATATATATATATATATATATATATATATATATGTGTGTGTGTGTGTGTGTGTGTGTGTGTGTGTGTGTGTGTGTGTGTGTGTGTGTGTGTGTGTGTGTGTGTAGTGCTATATTTGCTATAACACAAGAAGCCATATTTTCTGTGTGTGTATGTTCTGTGTTCTGTGTGTGTGTGTGTGTGTGTGTGTGTGTGTGTGTGTGTGTGTGTGTGTGTGTGTGTGTATATATATATATATATATATATATATATATATATATGTATATAGATAGATATACACAGAGTGTGTGTGTGTGTGTGTGTGTGTGTGTGTGTGTGTGTGTGTGTGTGTGTGTGTGTATACACACACATGCGCATACTCGTGTCTTGGGGGCTCAAGGAAGAACAGCTGTGAGAATACAGTTTTCTTCTGAATCTTTAACTTGTTTAGCCATCTAAAATTGAGTTTCTTAATGCTTAAATTCAGGATTTAAATTACCCCCTAGATTTAATAAAATATGTGTAGGCATAGTGTAGAGCTTACACTGAATGTTATTGTGTCCGTATACACGCCTCCCTCTTTGACAGAGCATCATGCATATTAATCATGGTGCATTGCCAAGGGAGAGCCATGTAACACGGTTATTGAATCAGTATAGTGTGGTACTAACTGTGTCCACAGATGAGTAACACACTCCCTGCACTGTCCAATTGTATTGTATAAATGTAATTTTATTTTTTTTAAATTCTTTTAAAAGCATGTTTGTGCGGCACAGAGCACATCGTTGCTAAGCAGTGCCGAGACATCTGCCATACATCTAAAAATAGAAAATGGATATATTTATTTATGCAAAGGTCAAGTTTAAGTGCAACTGAGCAGGTTTGCGTGGCATAGCACTCAGCACCATTTAAAGGTAGCTCAGAGGTATATGTAAAGGTATAGCAAAATTCCACATATCCACATAGCTAATTGGGTAGAGTTACTGCCTCATGTGCAGGGTCTGAATACATGGAAGGGCAAGTAAGCATTTTTGTTCAATATACAAATTATGCAAATTATTTATAAATACTGGCCTGCTGCGCTCAGCTAAGCTCTGCTAAAACCTGCTAAGCATTGCATAAACAAAATAACGGCTGATTATGTTTATGTACTGCTTGGCACCATTTGGCTGGTTTGTGCACCATGAAGCACTGCTAAGCACTGCTTGGCTGAGCTGGTTTGTGCAGTGCTAAGCAATGCACCACATTTTTAAATATTGCCCAATGGAGTGTAAGGGCAGGAAAACAGGCTATATTAAGCCAAGTAGGTGGGAACACAGCATAATCCATTGGAGCTCTGTCTCTTAAGGCTACTATGGAAGGCGATAGTGAGGGTTCACACTTTCGGATGCAGCATTGGGGCATCCTGGGTAATGGTCAGACTCCTTGTAAAAAAAACATGAAGGCCAGCTTCTGCAGGGAGGTTACCAGGGCTCAGAGTGCAAGGCAGAGGCCTGGGACCGGCTGGCAAGGGACCTCACCAGTGCAACTGGTATTCCCTGCACAGGTGAGCAATGTTGTCACCACTACAATGACTTAAAGAGATGTAAGGGGATCTCTTGGACACCTGGGTCCAAGAATTTCAGGCAGGGGATCTTCCACATGTATGTAAGCACTTTCACCTCTGTGCCACCAATATCTAATCTGAATGTCTGCTAAACTGGTATGCATAATGATGTTCTCTCCCAACAGCTGCAGAGGAGAGAGCTCGCAATATCAAGATGCATGCCAGGTGCTTGGCGAGGTTGCACCATGAGTGTAGTGAGTACAGATGTATTTTGCTATCTATAGTCAAATAAGCATTAACTGGGTGCCACAGTGGTGCAGCGGTAAGGTTCTCCAGTTCAATCCTTGGCTGGGGTGCATTCTGTGCGGAGTCTGCATGTCCTTCCTGTGTTCGCATGGGTTTCCTCCGGGTGCTCCGGTTTCCTCCCACATCCCAAAAACATGCTGTAAGTGGATTGGACACTCTAAATTGGCCCTAGATGTGAGTGTGTGCATGTGTGTGCCTTCTGTGGAAGGTTGGGCGCTGGGCTGGCAACTCGACACTGTAAAAAACCACTGCCAATCATGAGCAGACAGGTGATCCGCTGTGGTGACCCCTAACTAGGAAAAGCCGAAAGAAAAAGAAGTCAAATAAGCATTAACTGCGACTAGGTATATACAGTAAAGATTGTATTGCAATGAATGTTGACTTACAGTTGTACTGCAATAAGTGCATACTGCCAACTGTAGTGCCATAAGCAGGGAAGACTAAAGCATTAACTGTAATAAAGTATATGCAATAAAGTCTGTAGTGCAATAACTGAGGAATTACAGCTGTACTGCAACATCTGCATAATGACAACTGTTGTGCAATAAAAACTCGAAACTATACCAATAACTGCATGATGGTATCTCTAATAAAGTCTGTTGTGTAATAAGCGTGAATTAGGGCTGTTTTGCAAGAAATCAATTATGACAACTGTTCTGCAATAAAAACACAAAATAATAGCACCTGCATGAAGGTATATCTAATAAAGTCTGTTGTGCAATAAGTGTTGATTCAGAGCTGTTTTATAAGAACTGAATTATGACAACTGTCCTGCAACAACATGTGAACCAATAGCAATAAAACCAAGGTAAATCGTGTACATCAGGATTGTCTTGTTTTCACCATTGCATGTCAGCTATATGCATTCAGGCTGTGAGGTATGGTGCTGCAGTCAGGTATAACAGTGTAACAGTTGTAGACTGCAAATAATAACCCATAATCAGATATTGTTTGTTGACTTCACAGATATTTCAACACACTAACAATATATTGTGTACACCTGCATTCTGTGTCATAATGTATAGGTTACCTAGTATCTCTGTCATGTTTGAATTTCATGCATGTGTGTTCAACTGTCACTACAGTCTAGTATAAAACTGTACTACTATTACCAGGTCATATTTTGGTTCCAGGTGAGCTCTAGGCAAATATCAGTCTGTCAGTAATCAGCACTGATTCAGTAGCTCAGTTTGCTAAATGATCTGCATGAAGTACATTTTGCCACACACAGACCAGGGTTCGAATCCAGAGCTATGTAGCACTAAATATTATGGTATCAGTCATTTAATGTTTACAGATTTTCTCTCCACAGGAACTACAAGTAAATGGGTGAGGTAGTCCATATTATGAGTAAATAATTGTGTGTTTAAATGTCACAGAATGTTACATTCCAGGAATGTGAAAATACAGCATAAAATAAAGGAAATACATATAATAATAATAAAATAAAGAAATAAAATGTGTAATCTTTGGAATGGCTGTATGCCTGGAGTATTTGTTAAAGGTTGCTGCAGTCAATTAATATATTTGATGCAGATGTCCTCTGCAGTCACTGCTACTGGGTTCTATCCCCATGCCTGCCAAACAAGGCATGATAGTTGTTTACTCTCTGTACTGTACACATACATGGTTCTCAAGTGTCACGCTATCACAGAACGTAATTACTAGTGTGTAATCCCTCTGTCACAGACTTATCATCGACATAATTATGTAAATAGCAAAATATCACTACATCAGCCCACAGTACACCTTGGTAGTTATATAGGTCCACCTGATGTGTGAGTGTTCTGTGTAGTTGTATACCTGCAGTTGATACTGCTTGGCCCATACTGTCTCATGCGGATAGCTTGAGAGGTATGTACATGCTACAGCAGCTGTAGGGCACTTTTAACATAAGGAAAGGACAGACCTGTAGAGAGGATAGCAGTACTGTTGTCAACTATATAGCCTATAATGGTATTAATGGACTGTAGTTCTCTCTCTCTCCCCCCCCACCCCTTATCTTCATATATTTATTATTGCTGTTCATTGAATATGGTTTACTATTAACATATGTTGTTACGTTAAACTTTATTTTGAGGCATGTGTTTTATTATTGTTCTGTATTAAAATGGTTGCATATTAATGGGTACTTTTACGTTAAATCCCTACCACATGTCTCACCATTTTCATCGTGCCCAATGAAGACTGAAATGTCCGTGACAGGCCCACAAAATGCTATGCTGATAATTTCTGCAAATATGTTTGTTATGTTACCTTCACAGAGGTGAACTGCATTGCAAAGTCTACAGAGCCGAAAACATTGTTGTAATACACAACATTGTCTTTGTGCTTTTGTTTAAATGGCCTAAATATATAATGCCATCTAGCAAAGCTCCCCCATGTTAGAAGTGCCCTAGAAACTTTATGGGGGGGGGGTGACTTGAGTTGCACAGATACACACATTTGCATATGGGTAGGGAAGCTGGGTGTGGGAGAGTGCGGAGTGGGGCATTTTGATTTTAAAAAGCTATGTAGTATATATGATTTGTGTCATAGTGCTCAACTTGTCCCTAATTTTGCTTCATATGTTTCCTCTTCTCTTGTAAAATGATCGTTTTTCTGGTAAATCCGTGAGGCTTACAGTCAGCCAATACTGCCAAACCTTACAATTTCATACTTTTGTTGTTAAGGAAATTCACTTTGAAGCAAAACAAGTTGTTTGATTAATGCTATGCTTTTCAGGAATACGGTGAGAGGCGTGGTAGGGGTTTAACGGAAAAGTACCTATTAACGTATCTTGTTGAATTACCTATTCTGTTGGCCTGATGCTGTAACTGTTACTGGCATGCTGTTAATATACTGATTGTTTTGTTATTTATTGTTGTGTTTCACATAATATGCATTGAAATGTAATGGGGTTATTTCCAATGTTCTGGCATGCTGTTATTACTAACAATGGTTTTGTTCATAACAAACGTATTGCTACCAGTTCCTGCTGATCCACCTACCCTACCTCAGCCAGCTGTGGCACCAGGTCTTGGGATGTCTGGGACCCAGGCCAGTGATGCCACATCCACTGGTGCTGCACCACCTTTGGGTGGAACCACCTCAGGGGACAGGGCCCGGCTAACCTGAGAGCGGTGGTGGAGGGGCAGTAGTCACCCAAGATCAACTACTGGCAGTGGTGCCTAGGATCATTCATAAGAGCTATGAACATTACCTGCACTGGATTGCAGGCACACTGGACAACCTGGTGCCCAGCCTCCAGCACAGCCCCTTTGGGGCAGGGAAAGGCCAGTGTCGACTGCCCATGGGTGGTGATGTCAGTCACACTCCTGCTGTCTGGGGACACATGCATCTCTGATTCCACAACACTCTCCCCATCCAATGTGTTTACCCCCCCCATGTGTCACACACTGCCCCTGTTTGCTGTCTTGTCTGTCTGCAATTGCATCTTCTCCTACCGAACTTACCTCCCAACACGTACCTATATCCCTTCCCCAACATTCCACTCTCTACTTATTTAAAAAAAAAAAAAAACAAAAACAAAATGGCCATCTGTCCCACAAAAAAAAAAGAATATCTCCCCATACATAGGTCTCCATTTCGCACATGTGTTGACTGGACACAACTAATTTCATCCAGTTGGCTTGACAACACATTTATGTTGCCTCACCCCTCTCTCTGGGGTTTGATAGTCCAAATTCATCCACAAAATCTGTCAAAATGCACAGCTGTTGCTGTACAAGAAAAGGAAAGGTCTGGTTCTTTCCTACACCCTTCCTGCACATCCGTACCTGTCTTTCAGTATGTATAACAAAAGGAAAACATTTGCAGTCCAGGACCAAGAAGGAGCAGGTGCCCAATTGGAAACAATATCTCCTTAGCCTGAGCAAGCAAATAAGAGCACTAGCCAACTTCGAGTCCAAATTGCCACATCTACTAGAGACAATCATAAGGCCTTCTTATCATATGTCCGCAGTCTCAAAGGAAGCACCCAGATCTATTCAGAACTGGTGGTCACGGACACTACATACACAAGTTCTGTAGATATAGACACTCTACTGGCAGACAGGTTCAGCAAAAACTTCTCCCCTCTGCCCCTCATCGGTAAATCAGGACATTCCCAGTTCCTGCCCCCCCACCCCTTATCTCTAGGGAACAGGTTATCACTGCCCTCTCAAAGGCAAAAAATACAGCCTCTATGGGACACGATAATATCCCAGGCTACATCCTACATGAACTCAGACATGAACCTGTAGCACCATTAGGCACCCTATTCAACCAAAGCTTGAATATCAGCTTTGTCCCAGCCAAGTGGAAGACAGCCACTGTCATCCCTTTACACAAAGGTGGAGCATCCACTAATTCAGGAAATTATAGACCCATCAGCCTAACTAGCCTGATCTGCAAGGCCATGGAATGGATTATCATGGACCACATTAACAGGGACATTGGCAACCTTTCAGTGTCAAATAAAGCTGCCGTTTGGTTTACATCGTGCTTTGTACTTTGTGAGTGTGCTTGAACTTTAGTGACATTGGCAACTTCCAAACACTCGACCCCACACATTTTGGCTTTGTCAGGGGGACGTCATGTCTGTTAAATCTGGTCGACTTCTTTGAGACAGTCACCAAAGCCATGGACGAGGGGAAGACGGTGTACATCGCCTACCTTATCCTGGCCAAAGTCTTTGACACTATTCCCCACTTGGGCATCATAGATAAACTCTCTCAACTAGGCATAAATCCATATGTTACCAGATGGGTAGCAAACTGGCTCACTGATAGAACCGACCTAATCAAAATAGGGGAAATAACCACAAGCAGAAGACCTGTAATGAGCGGCATACCCCAGGGATCAGTCTTGGGGCCTCTGTTATTCAGGATATACTTCTCTGAGGTGCAGGCCAAAAACCAGTGAGTTATAAATGACCAAGTTTGCAGATCACTGCAAGCTGGGTGCAATCATCAATTCTCAAGTGATGTGGACGTCCTCCAAGAGGGTCTCACCCAAACAAATGACTGGTGCCAGAAACATGGCCTCAAGCTAAATGCCAAAAAAATGCATCATCATCCCCTTTGGGGAGAGTGATGTCCCCACATATCACATTAATAACAATGTCCTAAGTACACAATCAGTAGTGAGGGATTTGGGCACCCAGGCTGATAGCAACCTGACTTTTGACCACCATGTTGCTTCCGTTGTATGGAAAGCTTTCTACATGGCCCACCTCATAAGTAAGGGTATCTCATCCAGGGACAAAAACATCATAACATCCCTGTATTCTTTCCTTATAAAGCCAATTATTGAGTACAATGCCATCTTCAGCATGTACCTCGCAAAGCACATGCAGCAGCTGGAAGGACCACAGAGGTTCCCCACCAGGAGAATCCAGGGCCTCAAACATCTACCCTACACAGATAGGCTAAAAGCCCTGTTCCTGTACTCAGTTTCATATAGACACCTCGGAGGTGACCTCTGTCTGGCATACAATCTTAGACCCCACCTTGATGGGACTGCTGCATATCTACAAGTCAAGCTCCACTCGAGCAACCCATAAGCAAGACTTCAACCTGGTCTGTGATATCAATAGGACTTGTTGACAGGACAGATGTGTGTCCCAGAGACTCCACCATCTGTGGAATAGACTCCTTCTCCACATCAAGTACCTCATTATCCCTTTTTAAGCACAACCTGGATAACTGGATGGGAACAGAAACTATACTCCTGGGATTCCACCTGTGTCCCTGCTGGACAGGGGCTTTGGGTGCCGATTTGTCTAAACATGGGCTAAACTCTTGGCTAGGCTTATAAGGGCATCAGGGCCAATAGCCTAGTAATCTCCTATGATTTTTTCCCCTGTTTGCCCCCATTTCACCACTGTCCTATCACCCCCTTTTTCTTTTTTTAATTTTTAGCAAGGGTTTGCATAGAGCTAAGCGAAGCGCTGCAATGTGCCGCACTGTACAGATCCACTTAAATGTGCTTTAATGTGCCTTAATGATCTTCTGTTTCTCACAGTGTTAGGCTCATGTACAAAATAACCAACTCTGCCATGTTTCTAACCTGCACCCCTGTCAACTACAGCCTACTGCACTAACCATCTACACCACATAGATCTTAATTTAAACAGGTGTTTCCAGCAACACATACTGATTGCCATTGACAGACTGAAATTAAACCTAATGGGAAAAATGGGAATGCACCTGGGACTCTGATGCAAAAATACACCAGTAGACAGTCATATAAATAATAATGGCAATACATGAGGCCTGGAATAGCAGGTTAATGTCCCCTTTTATCTACAACATCTTTACCTGCTAAGGCATCAATGGCACAGTACATATTTTCAACTGAGACCCTGCTGCAGAACTGCCTTTGAAAGACATGCACATACTGAGGGATGCAGACATGTGTCACACCCTGCACGTGTGCACATATATCTGGCAAATACACCTGCTGCAGTACTGACTCAGAAGCTCAGTCTGTTAAATGCCTTGTATACAGTACATTTTGCCACACAGAGTCCTGAGTGTGAATCCAGTGTGTTGCACTTCAACTACATTGTTTTAAAGACAGCAAGTAATGACCAAGTCATTCAGTTTTAATCCCCATAGGTTACTGCTACCGAATTATCTGCAACCCAGTTTTGCAAGTTAAAGGCCTGCAGGTAGGGACACACTGCACATATCTGTATAGCCTAACTATTTGTCACCTACTACTCTGCCATTGGCATTGTTGCATAACAGATGTACCTTAAGCACATTCCTCGAATGGACTGCAAAGGTTACCCTCACCATTGCTGTGCTGTAATGACAGGGCTGCCACTGCTGCCACAGTTACACATATAGTTTACTGGCCTCCAAAGTGTTCCTACTCCCTCCCTATGTGTCCTAGGCTGCAGCAGCAGCTGCAGCCTGGAACATACACAGCTCCGATTACTGACCTCAACCCACAGTGTTGGCCAGTGAACTGCCAGATGACCACACTGCCATGGGATACTGACCAAACATATGAGGTAAAACTGTGGACATACTTCATACATCTCTACAGTGGTCAGTATTTGTGCTTACCCTCTGTGATGCTGTAGTCCTCACACCTTAGTAATGTGCATCTCAAAAACTAAGAAAAGGGCCAAGGCCTACATGAAGGCTATATATATATATATATATATATATATATATATATATATATATATATATATATATATATATATATATATATATATATTGCATTCTGGTGCCATGTCATTGGCTAATGATAGTGTAATTCAGCTGTTTTGGATGCATTTAGCAATTCTGAGCCACAGATTGGTGCAGACGCAATTACCTGTTAATGAGCATTGCATACAAAAGGCAAGCAACTACTTATGGGGAAAAGGTCTGTATGTGATTTTACTCATGCAGACAATGTATGTACAAAGCATTTGCAGAGGAACACTTCAAAAAAGGAATACATCACTCTGTCAGGTATGTACTAGATTTCCCCATAAAACAAGATGCAAATGGGAGGATGGAGGTGTGGGGAATAGGGATTACAACAGTAGCCTTGCATTAGATCTATGATATTGACATGGCAGTGATACTCTGCTGTCCAACACCTACAGGCATGCCTCTCAACTGTCCCTGCTTTGAATCATATCTCTGCTCTGCCCTGTCAATCCCTCCTACAATGGTCGCCTGTTGTAGTAAAGATAGTGGGTTACATGTAAGACATAGTGACACTAAGTAAGGGTGTACACTCGTGCAACATAAAATGATGCACTGTAATTCACCTCCTCACAGTCTGTTAATGTCACACATAAATAGTTCTAACATTGTAAAAGTGTCCCTGAATGTCCCTGATATACTCTGGCTAAGTCCCTGATTCATGGACATTTGTCCTTGTCTGGTTGAGAGCTATGCCTAACATACCTCTCAGCCTTCTACAGTAAGAAATCAGGACAAATCCATAATTAATGGGTGGACAAAGGCCCAAACTCAGCCAAATGCAGCTCAATTCAAACTCAAACCAAACTCAGCTGTCAACTATTTGGCATAGCTTCGGCCTCTGGCACCCCCACACCACACCCTGTGCATGTGATGATACCTGTGCCACATCCCTGCCCTCCATGCCATTGATGCAGGGGACCTACAAATGTGTCTGATGCACAGGGTGACTATATTACTTTACATGTGTTTCTGTCGTGCAGTAGTGTTATGCCATGGCAGTTGTGGGCCACGACAGGTACTGTATACTGGCATTTGTCTTGACTACACATCAAACTTTGTGTATCTATGTTGTCTGTTGGTACACTGGCAGTAGTGTTACAGAATAACAGGTGTGTCATGGACCTGTGTATGTTTGTGTCCCAGGTGTCTGAGCAGTTCAACTATGGACAAATGGTGGCAATACAGTGGCATAGGATGGCAAGGTAGCACAGCAGAAATATGGTGGCATTAAGGTATGCCAGTATACATGCATAGCTGCACAGGTGCATATGTGTAGAACAGTGTGTCAGGGACAATGGGGACAGTCAGCATCATCATGCTTTCATACCTTGTGACAAGGTCTGCTACCACTGACAGTGTCACCTGGGTATGCTGCACATACAAATCTAGATAGTGGCAGACATCAATTATGCTTATGTAGATGAGGGCAAGTTAGGGCCAGTGGCTAGTCACAGGGCCATAAAATCCATAACCAATGCACAGAGATAGGCCAGATGACCATGTCTCTAGTGCTACAAGGGGATATGTTTATACACACACAAACACATAGGTTCATAGGTTCATACTAGGCTATCTGCCCTAGGGCATTTATAAGCCTAGCCAGAGTGTGTTTGGCTTTCGCCACCCATTTTAAATTAATTTTGCTATGCCCTTTTTTGAGGTTAGTATACTGTGCCTCTGTCTAACAGTGACACAGAAGTGATACCCGGGGTAAACCTACGATCCCCCATCCACTCATCAAGATTCCTCTTGAAGAGAGTCAATGAAGGATTCTGCCTAACCTGGACTGGGATTTTATTCCAGAGTGAAGGGAGCCTCTGGGTTATGAATATGTCCCTCCAGCATGTCCTATTTATAAATTAAATACTTATTTCCTTCCATGTATTCAAACCCTTGACCTACTACACATGGAGCCATGACTCTACCCATTAAGCTACATGGATGTGCAAGTTGGATGCTGTGAGATTAGAATCCCTACCTACCTAGTAATACATGCTATAGCTTGCAGTACTTATTGCATGCACCAAGTTTATCTGATATCAGTGTGTCAGGCAGCACTCTTAAGGTGATGACATCAGTAGGCCTTGTGGACGAGGGACTTTAGAGGCCAGCAGCCAGTCATAGGGCCATAAAATGCTTACTACTGCACAAAGATAAGCCAGATGGACATGTCTGTAGTGCTGCAAGGGGATATATGTACACACACACACACACACACACACACACACACACACACACACACACACACACACACACACTTGGATGATGTGAGAATAGAACCCCTATCTATCTACTGTTACACACTACATCTTGCAGTACTTATTGTATGCACCATGAAGTTTATCTGTTATTAGATTGTCAGCCAGCACTCTTAAGGTGGATGACATCAGCAGGCCTTGTAAAGGAGGCCAATATTGAGGCCAATAGCTAGTCACAGGGCCTTAAAATGCATACCATTGCATGGAGACAGCCCTTATGGGCATGTCCATACTGCTGTGAGAGGATATTTTATTTTATTTTATTTTACATTTGTTTATCGGGAAAGTCCAACTGGACACATGTCCTTTTTCAGCGGAGGCCCAGGAAGAAAAGCTCCTCATACAACAGTGCATTACAGACAACAAACAAAGATCTATACAACTATGATAACATTTTTAATGAGTTTTAGAGATGCTTAACAGAAAAATTCTGATCAGTTAGATAAATGTACTTTATACAGTTCCATAAAGACTAAGGTCCTAACAATGAAGGATAATCATAGTGTTTTACTTTCTTTTAATTCTAGGATAGTGCAAGCTTCAGATTTGTGATAAAAAGTAAGTAGTAGTCGAATTGGAGAGGAGCATGTGGAGATGGAGTTAGTTATCAGCCAGGGGTTGTGCATGGGGAGATCCATTAGCTAAGTAGTTTTTTAGGGATGGCTTAAATATTGTTAGAGATGATGTGGTGGTAAGATTAATGGTAGGGCATTCCAGAGTTTACCTATATAGTTTGAGTAGAGGGACTCAGCTGCTTGATTTTTGGCTATATGAGTTTGTACTTGTTTTTTGTTGTAGGATCGGAGGGATCTCGTAGTAGCATAAGGTTGTAGAAGAGTTTGTAGGGAGGGTGTTTTATCAGGCTCTGAGAGGATTTTGTGGGCCATAGAAAGTTGTATATAGTGTAGGAGTTGTGGAAATTAAAACCAACTGAGTTGCTTGAGTGCAAGGCAGTGATGAGTTCTAGCTGAAGAATTAGTGGCGAATCTTGCTATTTTATTGTAGCAGATTTCCAGTTTTTGTAATTCAGATTTCCTGAGGTTAGTAAGAATGAGTGCTGCATATAGTAAGGTGGAGAGTAGATGAGTTTGGGCAATGGCTAATCTGGTATTATTTATGAAAAAGTGTTTGTTCCTATGTAAGGTACCAAGTTTTTTGTGTACCTATTTAACTGTCTGAGATATGTGAATATCAAATCTGAGTTTATGATCAATTTCAATTCCCAATAGTTTTGTGTGCTGAGAGGGAGTTATGCAGGTTTTGTTATGGGAGGTAATGTGGAAAGTGTTAGGGAAGGGTGGAGTTTTGTTAGGTGAGAATATTCATAGTTTGTTTTTTTGGGGATTTAAGATTAAGTTAGCATTAGTTATCCAGGTCTCTATTTCAGGAAAGGCTTTCTGGGTAAGTGATTGTAATTCTAGTAGGGAGGCTGCAGGGCATATCACAGTTGAATCATCTGCATATTGGATGAGAGATGCATGAGTGGTTGCAAGGTGGAGATTGTTAGTAAATATAGAGAATAGGATTGGGCCTAGAATGGAGCCTTGGGGGACTCTGAGTTCAACTGGTACTAAGGGTGAAAGTGTCTGTTGCCATGAGACAGCTTGTTGATGCCCTGTGAGGTAATCTTTGAACCATGCAATGGTGGAATTACAAAAACGGAGGTCTGAGAGGGTGCTGAGAAGGTGGGTATGGGAGACCATAGAAAAAGCTTTAGACAGGTCTAAGAAGATGGAAGATCCAAAGTGATTATTGCTCCTGTGGAGATTAATGATATAAGTGAAAGACAATAAAGCAGTAGTTGTGTTATGGAATGTTGGGTATTGGTTAGAAATTTGTTATGTAATAGGTACTCAGTTACCTGTTTATGAATAACTCTTTCTAGAATTTTTGAGAGAGGTGATAATATTGCAATTGGTCTGTAGTTATTTAGCTCAGCTGATGGGCCACCTTTATGAGGTGGAATGATATATGAGGTTTTCCAGATATAAGGGACCTGGTGTTCAGCTATTGATCTGTTGATTAGTATAGATGTAGGGTATGCTGTGACATCTGCTGTTAGCTTTAAGTATTCTGTGGATAGACTATCGGCAGCTAGTGTAGTGGGCTTTAGTTTTTTTTAAGAGATTTTTTGATGGTATCAGTTGGAACTGGTTGCAGTGAGAAGGTGGATGTTATGTTGGAAGTGGGGGTGGAGGGTTTATAAGTTGATGATGTTTGATTTTTAGTTAGTTCAAGGATGGTTTAATATTTGTTAAACTGAGAGGGTATATTTGTTGGTGGGGGGGGGTTCCTGATTTCCCTGGGTTAAGGATATTATTTATTGTGGACCAAAATTTTTGTGAGTTTTTATGATGCCTGGATTGTATTTCAGTGTAATAGTTAATTTTATCATTTTTTTAGCTTTATTCCTAAGTTCTCGATATGATTGGAATGAGAGCTGGGATCTATTTGTTTTCCAGGTAGACCAAGCATTATCTCTAAGTGTGAGAAGATTTAGTGCATCTTTACTTAGCCAAGGGACATAGTTAGCTTTTACACGTGTATTTCTAATAGGTACTTGTGAATCTAGAATGGTAAGGAAAGTAGTATTGCAGGAGAAGGAGTTTTAAAGGTGTCCAGTTGCAGTGTTTGAGGATTTCTGTGAGTTGGTAGGGGTTTAGTTGCTTTTTATTTCTGATTTGTAAGAGAATGG
The DNA here is from genome assembly GCF_019279795.1 of Protopterus annectens. NCBI lineage: Eukaryota > Metazoa > Chordata > Ceratodontiformes > Protopteridae > Protopterus > Protopterus annectens. The sequence goes on along the minus strand of NC_056746.1, from coordinate 1,504,199,915 downwards.
CATGTTTAATTTGTATTGTTTTCTTTCTAACTGGATAAGTAGGAATATGATCACTGAGGCTGTCAGGTAAGCAACCTGATAGGGGTAAAGGGCTGGTCTGTTTGTTAGCATCCAGTCTAGAGTGGACTTTCTGTCTGAGTATTTATTAACTCTGGTGGGCAGTTGGATGAGATGAGAGAAACCATGTAGGTTAATATGAGCTTTGGGTTGTGGGGAATTGCATTCTGACCAGTTTATATTAAGGTCACCCATTATGAGTGTTTCTTGAGGGAGGTTATTGTAACACCAGTGTAATAAGATTTCCAGCACTGAAATATTATCTCATGGTGGCATGTAAAGACATATATATATATATATATATATATATATATATATATATATATATATATATATATATATATATATGTATATATATATATATATATATATATATATTTATTTATTTATTTATTTATTTGTTTGAGTTGACTTTTAGTTTGGCATAGAGTATGTCAGATTTCTCAATTTCAAAGTGTTTTTCAGATAGTGTTTCTACGGTGAGGTGTTTTTTATAGAGTAGTGCTACACCACCGCCCTTTTTCTTGATTCTGTCAGAGTGTATAATACTGTAGCCTGGGGGGAGTATTTCATTACTTTTGGTATCAGGTTTTAACCAGGTCTCTGTGGGTAGAGCAATGTCTGGTGAGTAGTGAGCTAAGTTGGCATGGAGGTCATTTAGTTTGTTGTTTATACTTCTGATGTTCATGTTCAGAATTAATATATCAGTTTTGTCAGTCCCGGGAATCATTGATGGCAGGTTGTTGTTTGTTTGCTGACTAGGGTGGTACGTTGAGGTTAAGGGAAGGTTGATTGGTCCTGGGTTTGGATGTATGTCACCACATAGGGTTAGCCTAGATACAGTTAGGATTACACGTTTTAGGTATTTGGAATAGTTTTTGTCAAATAATGAGGTTTTGGTAATTTAGCTTGTGTAGAAGTAATAGTAAATAAGGGGCTACCTATAAAGATATTAACTGGTTTGAATTTGAGGGGATGGACATTTGAGGTAGAGTGGGATGGAGGGGGTTGGTAAGGTTAGAGTGAAAAGAGGTGATGTAGGTTGTTATTATTAGTAAATTTAGTAAGGCTATAAGGAAGAGTAAGTAGTATTTTGATACATTGTATAGTTGGACTGGGGCAACTTTAAGTGATTGAGGAATCCGTTTGGGAGTTGTCATTTTAGTTATGTGTTGGAATTAGTTCTTTACAATGAGAGGGTTGAGAAAGAGTGCAATAGTGAGATTATTCTGTCATTGAAAGAGAAATTGTTTTGAGAGAAGGGAGGGTATTTCGGGTATAGACAGTTTAGAAGTATGTGAGGTAGTTGAGGTAGGTGAAGGGTGGGGATATAAATATAATTTAAGAGTGGGAGGAGATTAAGGTTGTTGGATGTGATTGGTAGGGGACGGAGTCTATGAGAATAAATCTGGGGAGAGCAGGGGTGTGTGGGAAAGAGGGTAGGGTAGAGTAGTGAAGTGGAGACTGAGCATAGCGAGGGTGGATAAGAGCGCGATGCAACCGGGTTTGAATAAACAATCAGAGAGATTGCTTTCAGCTAGGAAAAAAGTTTGAGTATCAGTTACAGTTTTCTGTTTCAAACAAACTTCCAAATCCCAGAAGTTGCTAGGGGAGAGGGGAAAACTTAGACTTTCCTGATAATATCACTGTTAGTGTTTAGGGAGAGAGGCTTTGCCAGACCACAACAGCAGTAGTGCCAAACAGCTGTCCTCCCGAGAGTGGTGAGTGCTAACAATTACAGTATATTAAACAGTTAAATACTGTTTTATAGTCATTTACCAGGGCTACAGCTCCTAATACCAGATTACGTGTTTACAAAAGTAATCAGGATGTAACATACAGATCCCTTTTCTTCTTTCCTGGTAACTGAAAATTCTATTCAGGTTCTCAACCTTGCTCAATATTGTGGGGAGTGCACTTAAGGCACTGGGGGTGCGGGGAGAGTTGAATGGTGTAACAGGGACTGTGCAACTAAAACAGAAAATGAAGAAGGCAGGATAAGTATTGGTAAAGAATAGAGGGGGACAATCTGGTACTATACCAGGAGGACAAATCTCAATATTAATAAGCAGTTAAAGGTTAACACAGACCAATAAAACAGCGACTAATATCTGCAATTGCTTGGTCGGTATGAACAATCACTGTGCGACACCTCCTAATGTGGCTAGTTAGCCCTTACAATCTACATTCGCACTACAGTGTGTGTACTTGTAGACATCTGTAGAGATGACAGATTTAGTAAGGTAATAAACACAATCCAGCTATGTGAAAATGTAAGTTAGCATATGTACAAAGCACCAGTGTGTCTCTCAACTTTAACCGCTTGCTGCTAAGGTCAAACTGTGCAGTTCCTTACACCACGATGCCAGAACAGTGCATACGCACTATTTATATCTATGCCAATGATTTCAAACTTAACTGTTAGCCACTAAGATGAAACACAGTTTCTTACACCAAGTGGCTAGAAAGTGCATACGCACTAAGAATTATATCTCAAGCAGTCGGGTGTAGGAAAGCTTAGTAATGCTATAAATCAATATATTAGAGTTGCTTCAGTGTGGGTGTGGGAAAGCCAGTATATTGGAGTCACATCTGTGTGGTCAAACAAATACATACACTTGCATCAATGTAGAACATGCGGTTCTTTTATACTGCATTCCAGGTGGTCTGTAAGCATAGCTAATTTGCCATTATGCAGTTCGCTAATTTCCCTTACAGTATATTAACAATTGCAATCTTTGCTGTTTAAAAAGTGACTAAATAGCACAAATAATATATTCACCTAAATCAATTACTGCCATGCTGTTCTTTTACACAGCTAAATTGCTGTTATACATTTCACCAATTTCCCTCGCAGTATAGCAGTAGTAGCAACCTTTTGCTGTTTAAAATGACAAAACAGGTAGCATAAAAAAAATTCAATAAATTAATAATATATTGATACATACAAACACAGAGTTGGATGATTTGAGATTAGAACTCCTACCTATTTAGTATTACACACTACAGCTCACAGTACTTATCATACATGCCACAGGTTATGTCTGTTGTATATGTTGATGCAGGCATGGTACTTGTGGAGTACACAAAGTGGCCTTGTGTTAGACAGCATGTGTGGCCTGGAGAGTGATACTGCTTGGTACTGTTCTTGTATCTAGTGTCCTAGGGGTGGGATACCTGGTAATATCCCTGCTATGTGTGTACATGTACCAGTCTGTTCATATGTGGCTGTTTGTAGTTTGATAGGTGGACATGCGGCCAGGGACAATATGGCCTGTCCAAGACATGCGTTGCATCCATTGTACATTACACCACTTGCATACCTGCATCTGTCTACAGGGTGACAGTCCGCAGGCACAGAGATCTGTGGGTGAGTGGATTATGTACTGTTGCAGCCTTGGTCTGGTTCCATTGGACACCTGTTGTAATGTGTAAGTGCAGATAACCCCAGCTTTCTGGGGTATGTGGGGACATTCATACATCCCCACCCAAATATATATATATATATATATATATATATATATATATATATATATATATATATATATATATACACATATAAATGTGTATAACAGGGATGTCTTCTTAAATGTTGTGTGTGTACGTTATGTAAATGTGTTATGTAGATATATGTGAGGAGTCTATGTATCATTGTGCTTTATATATAATGTATCATTGTGCTTTATATATATATATATATATATATATATATATATATATATAGATATGTGTGTGTGTGTGTGTGTGTGTGTGTGTGTGTGTGTGTGTGTGTGTGTGTGTGTGTGTGTGTGTGCGCGTGTGTGTGTGTGTGTGTGCTACATACTGATAAGAGATACTAATCAAGCGTGAGGGGATAGGGAGAGACAGATATGTATACATAGCTGTATGTATTTACAGACATATTGCTACATAGCTGGTCTTTGGGTGGCAGAGGCAACAGGCTTGGGCTCAAGTTAGCTAAGTGTAGGAGCATGTCCAGTGTGATTGTCAGTACTTACAAGGTGACTCTAGGCCAGAACTACCTGTACTCCAGTCTGGGATTATGTGTGCTGCAGGCCATTGGCTGCTGCACCTATTATCACAGTACCGCAGTTCCCTGATATTGTCCAGGGAATTCCCCAGCTGTTTCCGGACCTTAATATGTGACTCATACCTCACAACTGTACAGAGCTTCACAGACTGTCCACAAGTCTGTCTCACATTTTTGGTCCATTTCACATAATATTGTGGTTTTCTGGCAAATTGGAGGCAAATTAGTGAAGATTGCAGTCAATAAATAATAACAGACATTTGAGTTTCAGACTCTATACACATCAGGAGATTCATGTTAATGCAACACTGGTTATTCTATCAACATTCTACTTTTGTAGAAGCAAATGTTTAAAACCTGTCCCTATTTGTGGGCTTTGGCCCCACTTTTATTCATGGCTTTGGCCAGATTTCCTGCTCTAAGAGGTTGAGAGGTATGATGTGACTGGGGTACACGATGTAACACCACACATAGAGTGGCAGTCTGCATACCTCTCCCTGTACATTTTTTGCAGAATGTCCAGCATTTCGCCCCATATGTCCACTGCGTTCTTCATACATTTGTGGTTTTCCTGTAGTATACTGTAAAAAGCGGTCACTGACTAGTTGTAACTACTGACATATTTAAGTGATGGCCTTTACATCCTGCAGCTAATCTGACCTCTTGCAGCCTGCTGTCATACTAGCCACCTGCTAGGTTACTCAGAGCATGTATAATGTCTGTCTGTAGGTATGGCCCTTTGTGCCTCCATTCATTCTGGTTTTGTCTAGCTTTCTTGCAGTAACCGATTTGAGGGTTTATGACTGTCTGTGGGACTACCACCATATGAGTACCTGACATGCAAAAGATGTTGGATGTTGCCAGATTCGAACCATCAGCACCATCTCCCATGTGACTGTCCCTAGCCCAGTGAGCCACACCAGCCACCAGATAGAGAGGTTTCATTCCTCGCACTATCAACAACATACCGGAATTGTCTGGTCTGCAGGTATATCATTGCAGACTTACTCTTACAGCAGTTGTATGGGAACACTGATGTGTTTGGAGTGGGGGATGACCAGACTATGCTCTGCTGGCATAGACAGTTGTGTGACTGTCCTGTAACCCCACTGTTTGGCATTTCCCTGGATTAATATCATGGAGTTTCCTGCCATGTGGCCTAGTGGATATTATAGGGCACATACTAATGAACAGAGTATCTGCTGTCCCAAGTGGCGGTTAAATCTGTACAAGTAGCCCAGTAGCCCACTATAGATCTCTGCAAGTAGCCCAGTAGCACACTATATATAGCCCACTATATTCCCTTGCATACATGCAGCAGGTCCATACATATGCTACCATATTGTAGTACCCCTTACAAGTGGTGTATAGGAGCATGACTTACTTTGTGAATGCAACAGTTGACAGACCTTTACATTATTTTCCATATGGTTTTGGACACACAGTGGGTAGTTTTGCATGTATCTGTGTCCTCCATGCTATTTTTGCCACTGTAAGTACAGTTTTACAGTAATTTTTACATGTTGTACATGGAATTTTTTTATGTACATTATGGACACCAACACAAGTTCTGCTGGACTGCCCATCTGCTTGCTGGTTTGCTCTACCTGCCTCATTTGCATGCATTTCACCTGCTTATGAGATGATTTGCATGCCACAGGCACTTCTGTATTCACACGCTTGTGCATGCCCCTCAGTTCCATTTACTGGATTGCACATCTGTTTACTTCCATGTAAACACTGCGCCACTATGCCTACATGGCAAATAAATCTATGTAGGCTTTATTGAATTCCCCCCTACAGCCTTATTGAAATGTATTGCATTTCTTATTCCTGTTCATGGTACTTAAAAGCTTCTATATATTTTCAAGGGTTTTAGGCAAAATTGAAAAAGATACATAGAGTAGGTTATTCACGCATTTTTAATGAATTTGGTAATCTCATTGTTTAATTGTATAAATTAAGTATTTTAAAGAACTTATGTACCACAAGAATTAATATCAGGAAAACTTAAAGAGACTGACACCAGATACTGTCTACATTCAGGCTTATTCAAGAACCACTGCTGACTTAATGCAGTATCAAATGACACAATTAACCTGTAGGAATTATACTAATATTCAAAGGTGCAGTACTACTGTTACTGTCAATGACATCTCCCATATACACCTATGGATTCATGATGGCTTGTATAAGTGCTGTTTAGCTGAATGAAATGGGGTTGAGGTGTTTATTTCCAAGTCCCATTTCAATGACTAAGTTTTGTGTGTGTGCGTGTCATTGTTTAATTTTCTAGGAGGGGGGGAGTGAGAATAGTGGTGAGGTGGTTAGATTATTTATTTACAGAGGATAGTGGTTTAGTGCTTATTTAATGCTACTTTTTAATTTGTTGCTAGCATGTGCAAGTTGGTGGGATATTCACTCCCTGTAATAGTGTGCAAACTCAGAGTTGGTATATATAAGTAGCAGGGGGGTGTGGGAGCCGTGGAGAGTGCAAAGGGCTTGCCTCCCTGCAAAATATTATTTCAGAGACCCAATGGTCTTGTAAAAGTCTCTTGTCATTTTATTTTCATGCCTAGAAACCATATGATCTACTGTTTCAGCATGAAGGCACTGCCCCTCTGACTCCCGTAACATTTTTACACCCACAGTTACTATTTTAACTTTAGTTTGCAAAGCAATACAGCATTCAGAGCATGCCTCATTTACATTCTCTACATCTTGGGTATATTTTTGTCATGCCACTACTGTATTTCCTATAACAAGCTCCACTGCATTTTCTTTTCTCGGTTAAAAACATTATAGGTTCATAGGTTCATACTAGGCTATCTGCCCGAGGGCATTTACAAGCCTAGCCCATAGTTTTGTGGCTTACGCCACCCCTTTAGTATGGGGAACTATACCCATTATTTTGCTGTGCCTCTGTTGAGCAGTGACACTGAGGTAATCCCTGGGGTATATCTGCGATCTCCCATCCATTGGTCAAGATTTCTCTTGAACAAGGCCAGCGAGGTGCTCTGCCTCACATATACCGGGATTTTATTCCACAGCATAGGGAGTCTTTGGGTGATGAATCTATCCCTCCAGCACGTCCTATTAATAGCTGTGTCGAGGTTTAAGTCTCCCTTGTGGCTCTGACGGATCTAGATTTTTTGAGGTGAAGCATATTCATCAAATCTGGGTTTGACATGGCCTTGTATGTTAGGCAAAGGTCACCTCTGAGCAAGCGGTAAGCGACTGAATAGAGCTGGAGTTCTTTCAGTCGGGCAGCATAGGACAGATGTTTGAGACCCTTTATCCTTTTGGTGAGGAACTTTTGTGGCCTCTCCAGCTGCTGCAAGTGTCGGGTCAGATACATTCCGAATGAGGCATTGTACTCAATCATTGGTCTGATGAGTGATGAGTATAGGGAGACTATGACCTCCCTTATGCATCACATATATTCTTTTATTCAATTATCAATCCAATATTACATAAATGACTTAATTCCTGCCTTCCCTAATCCTCACTCCTCCTCCAAACATTATTCACGATGCATTGCTCCCACAATTTCCATTTTTTCCTATGTAATTTGCTCCTAGCCTTTTCTAGAGATCTCACTTCTAGTTCTTTTATCTCTGTTACAATATTCACTACTTCAAATACAGTTTTTTAGACTTTGATTTCCATTTTCTAGTAATTGCTTTTTTGCCAGCCAGCATAATTAAACATAACAAGGTCTACGTCTATGCAATTCAGAGCCTGTATCCCAGCTCAAAAAATAATTAACTTAGTTACACCCATTTGCTCACCAAATATTTCTGACAGAGGACTCTGCAGGGAATTTTTTTAGTCTGACAACTCATTACACTCCCAAAATATATGTTCTCATTTACACCTCTCCCTGTCCCAATTACCTCTTTCTTCCCCATCACACCCCCAGCATTTGCCATCTGCCTGAGCAAAAATTCTTTGAAGTCTGCTTGGAGTATAAAAATACCTGTGCAAACACTTCAAGCAATAATTCTAAATCTTCTGGACTTTGTTGCACATAATGGAGTCATACACATGTCCTCCCACTGATTTCTTATCCAGTCTTCTTTCCCAAACCTTTCCAACCTCCTCTGATCGATTCCTATAGTTATAGTGCAATATTTTATATCCCTACTAATTATCCATTTTTTAACAGCTGCTTCTGTTCTAGATTCAACAAAAACTCTACCAGAGCAGGTCCTTTACACAGGATTCCTCTGTCCCTTTCTCTTTGCCTATACTCTGATATCAATACCTGACAAGGAAGGCAGTTTTTAGCCTGCATGCCAAATGTATTCTTAACCTCTTCCCATTCTATTACCTTTCATACTGTAGTTGTTTGCTCCTAATAGCTCTGTTCCTTTGCCAGCTTTCTCCAGTAAATTCCAGCCCCTTCTTGCCTATTCTGTGTACCCCTAATTGCAGTTACTCCTATTGGTAGAATTTCCTTTTTTCCATTCTCCTGTTGGCTTATTTCTTAGAATACGTTCTGCTACTTTATGAATATAATATGCTATATGGATGCTGTTATCCTCCTTAAAGATCTGCATCCAAAATCCTACTCTCTCTTTATTTCTTGAATTTCTCCCCTGCTTCATCGTCATCCCATTCTGCTTGTGTTATATATAGGAGACTTAGCTGTGTTTCCTAAATATTCCTTCAAATGAGGTAATCCTAAACCTCCTTGTTCTGTTGGAAGGATCAACTTATCCCACTTGACTTATGCCCTCTTCCCCTCCCAGATAAAATCCATTGACTCTTTATTAATTACTATCCATAACTACTCCTCTTGTTGATGAAAATATGCCTGACCTGAATATAAAATTAAAGGGAGTACAAATCATTTTCACTGCTTGTATCTTGCTATCCATATCCTTAATCAGGAGATTCCAGTTCCTGTTTTTGTACTTTTTGTTTAGTCTCTTGCCACATATCGTTAGCTGCCACAACAGAATCCTTTTTAATCCCTACTCCTAAATCTAAGGATTGGTGCTACTGTTTTGCATCTGGTGAGAGAAGAAGCAAATGAGCATTGTATCCCAGCAGAATGAAGCTGTGGAAAGACCAGCACTAATACTAGTCAGGCAGCAGCCATTCAGGTGACTCCCCTCTTTTCATCATTCTTGACAAGCTAATTCTTTGTTTTCAGTAAGTACTGCTTCATTTGCTTCTGATTTCAGAATATCTGCTTAAATACTTTATCCATAAATCATCAGGCTCTACTTTAATTAGTTTCCCCTCAAGTGTTTGGCAGTGCCCTTAATAGCCATGGATGCATTGAGCTGACATTTTTCTTGTAAAAGCACCATTGAAATTTCACCAATACCTAGTCGCACACAGAACAACTAGTTTGTAGTGATAAACACTGCCCCCCCCCCCCAGAGTTGCAAACCAGATACTCCTGACATTATTTTATATTCTCGCTCCAACAGTTTAATCAATAAAAAAGGGTCTTGTTGCCATAGATATGAACTTTCTCAGTAACTCCGTTACCAGCTTGATGGATATGGCCATCCTGAGACTGTAACAATTGCCTCATGTTTAATGACAACCAGTTAATTTTCAAACCTACTGATATGGTATGTGAGACATGCATTTACACAATGTATAATAAATAGAGAGTAGAAGGCACCTCAGCCGAAGTGCAAGTGTTGAACTCCTATGTTGCTGCCAAAATTCAAAAACGATAAGTCCCAAACGTAAAAACAGATTTATTGAAACACATATAAAATAACGTCGACCTAGGTTTCGTTCGTGTAACGAACTTCTTCAGAACAACAAACTGAGATGTAGAACTTCTTTAAATACCCACCAAACCAACAATAAGTGATACCAATTATCCAATTAATACACATAGCGAGTTCTAAATATACTTAAAGGAAACCTTGAAGAAAAACATATATTATATATTATAAATTCGCTAGATTTAAAGGCAGCAAAAACCATCATATGGAGTGTGTTTATACTTATACAACTCATGTAAATGTATATATATGTGTATAATATATGTGATATATAAATACCAATATACGTACGTTGTATGAATATATGATGTGCATTAAGAAGATTATAATATTTATGAAATTGTAAATTTAAATTTTATATATTTTTAATTTAAATTATAATTATAATTTAATATTAAATAAGGGGATATAAGAATCTATCATAATAAATATGAAATAAAATAAAATAATATAATATAAATTAAAATAATATAATATAATATAATATATATGAAATAAAATAATATAATAGATGGTACTTCCTTTAATTGTACACCAGAAGCCTTGCAAGTTAGTATGGACAGTGATAACAACACGATGTGCTTAGACTACTGTCATACTTGTATTACGCAAAGCGACATTCAAAGTGATACAATATCATGCATTGACACGGGTCAGCGTACACATACTGACCCCATCACCATACAGAACATTGATTTGGACAGTTGTGCGCATTATGAGAGTGAAGTAGTCAGTACAGATATCATCCATTTAGAGACTGGTTTGTTTTTAAATGAACATGAACAACAACAGCGAACAGATGGAAATACGATTGATAATAATAGTATTGAAGGTGTTATAGATCATGTTTCTGGTAGTGTAAGTGTAGTTAATGATGATGTATTATGTGATTTATCTATATATTCACACGATGGAATATTAGACAATGCCGACATTTACAGTTTAAATGATAGCAACAATACAGTTGTAATTCATAACATTGTAGATAGGGTGTGTGTGGATAATGGGGCTATACAAGAGATATGTATTGGTCAACAAACACAAGAAAGCGAATGCAGGTTGTTTTTTAAACCCAAAATTGTCATCAATACAAAAGGGGATTTTAAGTTATACAATTATACTAATCAAGTTTTTAACAATGAATGTGTCAATCTTTTTTCAAAAGGTTTTAGTTTTGTACCTTGCAGGATGGGTAATTTGGTTAATACAATATTGGATTTGAAATTATTTACTCGGAAATTGAATTTAAAGGTATTGTATCAGAGCAGCACCTGGGACAGGGGACAGATAGGTGCAAATAAATTATCCAAGCCTAGTTTTTATAATCCACCCATGCATGAAAAGGTGGCCTTTTTTGAGAAAGCAACTGAAAATGATTTTAGGGATGCTTTTACCCAATATACTACTAATAATAATAAAAAATGTAATAGTAACAAGAATTTAACTGTAGAGGAAGAAGTTATTTTAAATAGGATAATATCGACCCCAGGTATTAGAATTATGAAACCCGATAAGGGCAGTGGAATAGTTATAGTTGATTATGAAGATTATGTGTCTTATATGAATGCTATGTTAGAGGGGGACACATATGTGCAGGTTAGTAGGAACGAGATATATATAGCATATAATAGAATTGATAATGCATTATTCAACATGCTATTCCAAGGTGAGATAGATGAAGAAGAGTGGCAATTTTTGAAGAATGAATATCCAGTTATAAGTGGTATTTTTGGAATCCCCAAAATACATAAAGGTCTGGATAACCTACAATTCAGACCTATAGTTGACGGAAAACGAAGCAAGACACATTTCATTAGTCAATTTTTAGATTTTCATTTAAAACCAGGTATTGAGTATTTTTCCCATATACTTAAGGATTCTTGGGACCTTTTGAATAAAATTACGGTTATAGAAATTCAAGATGGGGATATTTTTGTTACATTGGATGTATGCAACCTCTTTACTGTTATACCCCATGATAGTGGGTTAGAATGGTTAGAGGAGCAATTGTATTATACCAACATATACGATCAGAATAAAGTTAACGTTATAGTCAAACTTATGGAAATTGTTCTCAAAAATAATTATATATTCTTTGAGGGAGCACATTATAAACAAAGTAGTGGAGTAGCTATGGGTGCAGCGTGTGCACCCAATTTTATCAACTTTGTTTTGACCTACTGGGAATTGAATTATGTGTTTAACTCAGATTTATTTATTAACAACGTTAAATTTTACGGTCGTTTTTTAGATGACTTGATTATTATTTGGAAAGGTGAGCAAGCAGCACTCAATACTTTTTTAGATTATATTAATAGTTGTGTATGGTTTTTAAATTTCACATATGTTATCAGTCAGGATAACATAAGTTACTTAGACATACAATTAAATTATGATAAAATTAAACAGAAGCTTGTATCTAAAATATATAGGAAGCCCACCTTCTCAAATTCTTATTTACATTTTGATAGTTGGCACCCTCACCACCAGAAAAAGGCCGTGGTTAAAGGCCAGATGGTGAGGGCAGCGAGAATTGTCAGTGAGGAGGTGGACTTCAAACAAGAAATAGAATACATTATTTCATTGTTCTTGAATAGGGGGTATCCCAGAGATTTTTGTAGGAATATTGCAAATGAAGTGATTGGTAAGAGATGCACTGGAGTTTATAAGGCTTTATTGAATAATAATGGTGAAGCATTGACTAATGATCCCAAGGACCAACCGGTTGATTTGAAGAAATATATATGTAACAATATTCCATTGTATATTACTACATTTAATGACACATCATGTAGTATAAAGAATATTGTTAACAAAAATTGGAATTTGATAACTGCTGACAGGACCATGGGAGAAATATTCAAAGGACAAGTTACTTTTGTATTCAGGAAAGACACATCCTTTAGGGATTTGTTTGAAAGTTTGAATGTCAAAGTTAGTAATTTTTCACATAAACCTTCGGGTAATTTTAAATGTGGTAGGTGTTCTACATGTAAGTACCTGATAAATACTGGTACAAATGTGATAGTAAATAAACATAATATTAGAATTAGTCAAAATATTAATTGTTACACCACCAATGTAGTTTACATTGCAGTTTGTCAACAATGTGAAGGATTCTATGTCGGCAAAACTAGTAGGCATTTAAGAGATAGGATCAGAGAGCATTTATTGGACATCAAAAATAAAAAATTAACAAATGCATTAGCTAGACATGTAAACCAATGTGGAGATCATAGTTTTAAATTCTTTGGTGTATCACACCAACTTTTAGACCCTCAGGGTAAGATAACTAAATATAACTTGGATGTCTTAGAATTGCGGATGCAAATTATTTTAAATGCTCATCAATACCCTGGACTTAATGAATATATTAGTATTAAGCCCATCTTAAGATTGAAAAATATTAAGGGGTATTGATTTAGTAATGACTATTTACCTATGTCGCAACAACTGTTGACACACTTTAATGTTACATAAATATACACAGCATTTTAACAGCATTTTTGCACAATCTTTTTATGATTATTTAAATATTGATGTATTTATAGTGATGTATGTAATAATTATTTATTTATTTATTTATTTATGTACTTATTTATGTAGAGAAGTTTTTAATATATTTGTATAACTTATAAGCACATTTTTACATTAATATACATCTGTGGATTTATTTCACGGTTTATTTTGGGTATTTTATGTTAAACTAACAACCTGATATACATTGGAATATTTATTATTGACATATATATTATTTTATTTCATATTTATTATGATAGATTCTTATATCCCCTTATTTAATATTAAATTATAATTATAATTTAAATTAAAAATATATAAAATTTAAATTTACAATTTCATAAATATTATAATCTACTTAATGCACATCATATATTCATACAACGTACGTATATTGGTATTTATATATAACATATATTATACACATATATATACATTTACATGAGTTGTATAAGTATAAACACACTCCATATGATGGTTTTTGCTGCCTTTAAATCTAGCGAATTTATAATATATAATATATGTTTTTCTTCAAGGTTTCCTTTAAGTATATTTAGAACTCGCTATGTGTATTAATTGGATAATTGGTATCACTTATTGTTGGTTTGGTGGGTATTTAAAGAAGTTCTACATCTCAGTTTGTTGTTCTGAAGAAGTTCGTTACACGAACGAAACCTAGGTTGACGTTATTTTATATGTGTTTCAATAAATCTGTTTTTACGTTTATGGACCTTGGGACTTATCGTTTTTGAATTTTGGCAGCAACATAGGAGTTCAACACTTGCACTTCGGCTGAGGTGCCTTCTACTCTCTATTTATTTATCGTGAGGTACTGGTTCTTGGTCATTTACACAATGTCACTGGATACAATGCTCTCACATAAAAGCACTCCTAATGTGAATAAGGTTGTCAGCAGTATGCATGCTGCACCCATCACACACAATTCAAAGCGGACACACAGAACCACAAATGCTAAGGCTCTTAAATGTAACCTTCCTAAACCCCAAAGACATCCCAGATGAAGTACACATAAACACCTTCATCAACCCTGAATGCACTCTTTCAAAACACCCACATCAACCTATACAGGTGCATCTCATGGTGCCTCTACCTCTAAAGCCCATAAGGCAAGCCACACACAATCCAACATTTTGGTCATTGGCGACTCCATTGTGAGACACACTGATGTCCCTCTCACCAGGCTGAGAAAGGAGAAGGTCACAGTCAGTTGCTTATCAGGGGCCAGAATTTGCCACATTACACATGCACTCAAGTCACTGGACCACAAGCACTAGTATGACTCAGTCATAGTCCATGTGGGTGCAAATGACGTGAGATGTACCTCCGTAGACTATATAAAGAAAGACATTATTGAGCTTTTGAGATATATGTCCCAGGCTGGTATGCACCTAGCATTGAGAAGCATTTTACCTCCTCCAAGGATGATACTACAATATGAACAAAAATAACTGATTTTAATAATTGGCTTAGTTTCTGGTATCATTCTAAGGGGGTGCAATATTTGTCAGCATGGAAGGAGATGGTCAACAGACAAAGCTGCTTTTACAGTGATGGTCTGCACCTCTCCCCTCAAGGCTTTCGAATATTAGCTAAAACATTGTCCTCCCCTATAGTGCCTTTTTAGGCAATACCAAACAGAAAGTACTTCTGACATAGTAAATCAAAACCAAGAAAATCTAAAGGTGTTACTGCTCAACACTAGGAGTCTAAACAAAAAAGTCCACTCCCTAGAATCTCTCCTCACTCTAGAGAATCCTCAAAACAAAGATCACCAATCCAACTAGGAACTGTCCGTTACAAACCAGGAAGCAAGTAGCAAAAACACACGTTCAGTTCCAACGCAGAGGCAAAAGACAATGATGAAGTCCAGAGTATTAGAACACGATGATATTTATTAAATGGGACACAGGGATAAGCGCTTTCGCGTAACAATACGCTTCTTCAGATCACTACATAAAGAGTACCAACCATATTTATACATATCTAATTATCTTAAATGGTTCAATTAATTCAAACCCTCCAATGAACAACTCAAAGGAGATTATTCACAGGAGGTTAACCCTCTATGAACTGAATCACAGTATTGAAAACACTTCAAACACTTGAGTGAAATTATCTAAAGCAGTTATATATATATGCGTATATATATGTTCAAATAAAGTAAAATATATATATATATATATAATATACATATAAAATAAATATAGATAATAACACAATATTTTAAAAATATATCAACATATATAAATACATAAAAAACTTCATATTAATTTGCCTAAACAACAAATACCAATAGACGTAACCGTCCAAAAATGTTAAAACTGATATACAATATGTACATATTATATTTAATATTTAATATAGGCTAACCTATCTTAATTAGCACTAAGTAAAAATGGAAATAAAGATAAGAATAAAGTAAAAATAAAAATAAAACTAATAATGATAAAAATATATATATGTGAAACATATGTAACTGAATGTAGCATTTTACATTCAGTTACATATGTTTCACATATATATATTTTTATCATTATTAGTTTTATTTTTATTTTTATCTTTACTTTATTCTTATCTTTATTTCCATTTTTACTTAGTGCTAATTAAGATAGGTTAGCCTATATTAAATATTAAATATAATATGTACATATTGTATATCAGTTTTAACATTTTTGGACGGTTACGTCTATTGGTATTTGTTGTTTAGGCAAATTAATATGAAGTTTTTTATGTACTTATATATGTTGATATATTTTTAAAATATTGTGTTATTATTTATACTTATTTTATATGTATATTATATATATATATATACATTTATTTTTTATATATATCTTACTTTATTTGAACATTTATATACGCATATATATAACTGCTTTAGATAATTTCACTTAAGTGTTTGAAGTGTTTTCAATACTGTGATTCAGTTCATAGAGGGTTAACCTCCTGTGAATAATCTCCTTTGAGTTGTTCATTGGAGGGTTTGAATTAATTGAACCATTTAAGATAATTAGATATGTATAAATATGGTTGGTACTCTTTATGTAGTGATCTGAAGAAGCGTATTGTTACGCGAAAGCGCTTATCCCTGTGTCCCATTTAATAAATATCATCGTGTTCTAATACTCTGGACTTCATCATTGTCTTTTGCCTCTGCGTTGGAACTGAACGTGTGTTTTTGCTACTCACTCTAGAGAATGTTGTTGTCTGTGCTGTCACCGAGACCTGGCTTAAAGCAGCAGACAGCACACAGACAGTGAAAGGTTATAATACTTTCCACACATTTAAACCTGCTACTACACAGACGGGGACTCAAGGCTGGTCAAACAGGACAATGCACTTCAACTTCTCCATGTTCAAATCACTAGAGGAAAAATCCAATACCACTTCCTTACAAGTTATAGGTCCCCCTGAAATCCATACCATGTATTTAAACTTACTGGAAAGACTCACCATCCATCCCAATGCCATATTCATGGGTGACTTTAAGTACCCCACTATTAACTGGGAATCATATATGATGCCAAACGTACAGGCACAGATATTCCTGGATGCTGTAAACACAAACTTCCTGGATCAGACTGTTAACACACCAAGGGGAGCAACCATACTGGATCTCGTCCTCACTAGTATGGGACAGTGCTGCACACCTCCTAGTGTAATGTCTTCTCTGGTAAGGTCAGACCACAAAATGGTCTCCTTTGAAGTAAAAATAAATCCTGGAACTTCAGATAACCATGTAATATTCAGGAACTACTCTAAGGCTAACGTCCTGCTATTAGGTGATAACCTGGCAAAATTTCAAGCCCCCATAAACCCTGAGAACATTATTGCCTATGAAGAACAGTTCACAGAAACCATGTACAAACATGTTAATAGCTGCATAGAGGCAGCCGTACCCAACAGGAAGAAGTAAAGAACTAACTCAAAAAAACAAGCCACCCTGGTGGAATCACAGCATCAGCAGCCACCCTGATGGAATCACAGCATCAGCAGCCACCCTGATGGAATCACAGCATCAGCAGCCACCCTGATGGAATCACAGCATCAGCAGCCACTCTGATGGAATCACAGCATCAGCAGCCACCCTGATGGAATCACAGCATCAGCAGCCACCCTGATGGAATCACAGCATCAGCAGCCACCCTGATGGAATCACAGCATCAGCAGCCACCCTGATGGAATCACAGCATCAGCAGCCACCCTGATGGAATCACAGCATCAGTAGGCTGTATAACAGAAGGAAGGAAATCATGGAAAACATTAGGAGGTACAGCACCCAGCAGGATAAAAGCACTCTCAACGAACTAAACAAACAACTCAGAGGGCAAATAGTCTACCAATGCCAAATATGAGGTAAATTTGGCCTCTCAAACCAAGAACAACCACAAGGTACTCTTTAGCTATGACCACAACCTGAAAGGTAATCACAATTATTTGCAGAGCTCATTGTAAATGGGGCCACCTACAATGAGACAGAAGATATAGCAAACCTACTGTCCCACAAATTCAGCTCCAACTTTACTTCTCTCTCTCTCTCTCCCCATCAACCTTTCACTAGAAAAATATAACACCCCCTGCTAACACTAGGGAACATCAATTGGCTCAGAAAATATCTCAGGATGCCTTTTAAATAGCATGAAACATGATCTATCAGGTCCTCTGGAATTAATATTTAACTGCAGCCTCCAAATGGGCTTCATGCCTCATGAATGGAGAACAGCAACAGTCATCCCTCTGCACAAAAGTGGGCCATCTACAGACCCATAAGGCTCACTAGTCGCATTTTCAAAGCCATGGAAAGAATTATCATAGAAATGATCAAGAATGACATAGGAAACATCGACACCCAAGTTAGTTTTGTCAAGGGCAGGTCACGCCTACTCAACCTGGTGGACTTCTTTGAGAAGGTCACCAAAGTAATGGATGAGGGCAACATGGTTCACACTGCCTACACTGACGTGGCCAAGGCATTTGACACAATCCCCAACTCAGGGATTGTTGACAAACTTAAGAGGTTAGGTACAAACCATCATGTCACCCGGTAGATAGCCAGCTGACTCACAGACAGGACCCAGGAAGTTAGAATTAGAGAGTCCACCTCTACAAAGAGGATAAGCACAAGCAAAGTCCCTCAGGGATCGGTCCTGGGACTGCCTCTTTTTGGCATTTACTTCTCTGAAGTCAAAGCCAATGTCACTGGCCTCTGGCTGACTAAATCTGCAGATGATTGCAAATTAGGAGCTGTCCTTGAATCTCCCATCAACACAGATGTTCTCCAGGAAGGGCTGACAGAGGCAAACAGCTTTGCCAGAGCCATGGACTAAAACTAAATGCCAAGAAATGCATAATAGTATCCTTTGGAAAGTCATCCCCCCCTGGCAACTATCACATTGACAACACACCCCTAAGAGTTGATCCAGTCAGTGTTCAGGGACTTGACAGTAATCTTGCCTTTGACCATTACTTGTCTTCAGTAGTGAGGAAATCATTCTATGCTGATCAACTTATAAAGGTTTGGCATTTAGGTCCAATACATTGTTTCCCTGTATTCTGCAGTTATCAGACCTATCACTGAACACAATTCACCCTTTGGTATGTACCTTACCAGGAATATCCAACAATTGTAATGTTCAAAAAGGTTCCTCATTTAAAGAATACAAGGAGTAAGTAACATGGTTCTATCCCTGTATTCTGTCTTCTATAAGCTTTTGAGGGGGATCTATACCTGACATACAGGGCATTGTCAGACCCCACTCTTATAGACCTCCTGCATATCTGCAAAACAAACAGCACCACAATTACCCATTCTAAAGAATTAAACCTTGCTTGTGATATAAATAGGACCTGCTGGAGAGACAGGTATGTATCCCACAGACTACCCTGTCTCTGGAACAGGCTCCCATTCATGTGAAGCAGAGTTCTTCCCTAACCCAATTCAAATGCAACTTGGACATTTGGTTGGGGAACAGGAAATTCATCCTTGGTTTGGCACCTATGTCTCTAATAGACACAGGCAGCCTGTAAATGTTTCATCTCCCAGCCCTGCTTGTAAATGCTTCACCTTCCAAGTCCTTACTGACACTTATTGAGGGTACCAGAATTTACCAGATTTGGGGTGAATGGCTAGGTTTAAAAAGGCCCTTGTGGTTATTAGCCTAATAAACACCTATGAACCTATAAATACCTAATTTTATTGTGTCCCCAGAAATATGGGTATTGCTGAACCAGTTCTGTGTTGATCAACTTATAAATAAACGTATGGCATCTAGGTCCAAGGAAGTCATTCTTCCACTGTATTCTGCAGTCATCAGACATATCATTGTGTACAATGTCCCCTTTAGTATGAGTAGGTACATCATTTTCAGCTATAGCCTTTGTTTTGTCTTCATTAATTTTATATCCTGAAAACACTTACAACTATCTCAGACTGTTCCACAACACTGAGATATACTTTGATTAGATACATAATAATATTTGCAAATAAATCCAATTTTTCTTAATTACCATACCAATTATATCCATTTTTTTTCTTTGCCAATGGCTCTAAATATAACGCAAATAAAAAAAAGGGGGAGGAGTAAGAGGACACCCTTGCCTGCTTCCTCTGTTCATCCACAACTTATCAGAAAGGAACCCTCCCATCTGACAACACTTAACAAAAGGTTGTTAAGCACCTTTCTGACATCAAAATGGTGCTTTATTTTAGTTTTTGAAAGCAATTTTGTATCTCCATACAGTACAGGTATTTTTTTTTGCTTATGACTTCTTTTTGGGTCTGTATTAGAACACCAAACATTCAAAATGTCGAGTGTTCTAGTATTAAACCCTACCAATCGAAAATACTAAACATCGAACATTCGGAACAGCAAATTTTTTCCTAGGGAAAAAATTTGCTGTTCCAAAACACATACGCACAACAGAAGCACACCAAACAAGCAGCAATCCACACACATACACCTAAACTCTTACAGCTAACCCTACACTAAACTATACACACACCACTAACTATCCACTTACCTTAACCCAAACCCTAACCCTAAGGTCTGTCACTATCGCACACTCACCTCACCTGTGCCCTAACCTTAACTCACCTACCCCGCCCTAACCCTCACGCCCACACAATCGCACACTTACCTGACCCACTCCCTAACCCTAACTCACCTAACCCTCGCTAACCCTCACGTCCACACAATCGCACACATACCTAACCCGCACCCTAACCCTAACTCACCTAACCCTCATGTCCACACAATCGCACACATACCTAACCCGCACTCAATCGCACACTTACCTGAACCCAACCCGTAACTTTCCACCAGAGCGCTGAAAATACTGAAGCAAAAGAAACGGACAACCAAATTCTTTCCCTAGGAAAAAAATTGGTTTTCTGTTTCTTCGATATTTTCAGCGTTCGCTGAAAACGGGTCGATATTAGAACACTCGACATTTTAAATGTTCGGTGTTCTAATATAGACCCCTTCTTTTTCTGTCATTTTCAATACAGGCAACTCGTAACCAGGTTGCCACGTTTGCACACAATTTTCTTTCTTAAGGTATACAGCAATGAACCCGCTTTTCATTTTCACGAGTTACTCTCAAAATCAATGCCTCTTTCTTGTCTCATAGAAATTAGCCCTATTTTTTCAGTGAAAGTAACCCACTATGTTTTTTACTGAGGAAGATAAAAAAGGGAAAACTGAACTGAGTCTTAAGCTTCTTTCTGCTATACCAAACCACAAAGCCAACCAGAACCAGAAACCAGGCTCTTAAGGGAAAAAAAAGTAAGTAAAACTACTCAGGTTTATATTACGTTGTCAAACTTTTAAAAGTCTGAATGCCATATAGTCAAACCCATACATTTGAACTTTCAAAAGTTTGAAAACGTCAAACAAAATAAATAAATAAACAGAAAAAGCCCCCCTGCACTCCCCCCTGCTCTTTAAGTATAGCAACTCCGAGATTGCACTACCGTGCAGTAAAGGGAAATCTTCCGTTTCCGCACTGAATGGAAACCCCCATTAAAAAGTTCGAACTTTTCCAAGTTCGAACATATGGGTTCGACAATATGGCATTCGAACTTGTTACGGTTCCACAATGTAATATGTATCCAAACTACTCCTGAGGAACAGAATGGGAACAGGCAGTACCCTGGCAGAAGAACATTATTGCTGTGAATTACCTTTTTAGGGGATGGAGTAGGTTAAGAGGCTTTATCTAATTATGTAGAAGAGACCAGTCTTTAGTTCATGTCAGAATACTGAGGAAAACACTGAATTGGCCACCAGATAAACTATATCAGCTTCAAGAAAGCACAGTGGAAGGCCAATACACTAAGTATATATATATATATATATATATATATATATATATATATATATATATATATATGAGAGAGAGAGAAAGCAAATATAGAAAATGTAGATGGGGATCCAAAAGAATAGATTAGCTCCACTGCATGACCAGTGAAACAGAATAGATACTTAGCCAGTTATTAATTTCTGATCCCTTTAATTAGCACAATCAATCAATCAACCAATCAATTTTTGTGAAAGCCCTAGTAATTTAATTTATAGATACTTATTCACAGACTTTCTTATTTAGGACCTCATGCATTTTAGACACATAATCCAAATGTCACATAATCACAACCCCACCCACCCATTTTTGTTTTTAACTAGTTTTTAATTAATTTGTAGTCACGTGATGATTTTGTGAATAAAATGACTGGTTTACTAATGTGCCTCACTCTGATTATGCCCTATATGTTGTAAAAGGGTGAAAGCACTGTCTGCTGTGTTTTTAACTTGTATGAGTCATTAAACCTAATTTCTGTGACAGCGACGAGTTTGTGGTGAATTAATCTTATGTTTATTGGTTTTACTCCATTTGGAGTTTTTACTTTTTACTTGGTTCATAGCGTCTCAACTTTGTCAGTATTTTAAAGTGAAACAGGCAAGGGCAGCTGTATATCTTTCTCAAAAGAGATGGGTTAGTTGAACTCTATATGCAGATCATCCTCAAGGTTTGATAGATATAACAAAACAAAAGGGAGGAATAAAGCATCCCCTTTAAAAGTCTAAAGGACATGTTAACAAGTGTGATGCTTGTAATAAGAGAACATATAGAGAGAGCACAAGAAAGAACGTACAAGGAAATGTTCATATGAGAGAAATGAAACCAGGAGATAAAGTACTTGTATCGCTATCCACTGCTGAAAACAAGTTCCTTGCAGAGTGACAAGGCCTTTTTAAAGTTAGTGAAATGAGTTATAAGTTGACACAGCTGAGAAGAAGAAAGCAAGAGAAGTTGTAACATAATATTCTGAAACCATGGAGAAAGACTGAAGTTTCAGAACTAAGTTATTCTTAAAATATCTAAACTAGTGTTTGTTTTAATTTAATTTGATGAGGTATTCCATGCATCAGCTACTCTCTCAAAGGATCAGTTAGTATACTGCTTATTCCCATAGGATTCTCTACTAGTATTTGATAACAACAAACATTCCCACAGCTAGTTGTTTCTAAATGCTCTACATATCTAAATAAGGTCTCCACTTGTAAAAGTTCAAATATTTTATTCTTTCATAATAACTTAAATCTACATATTCATGGATGTCCCTCATATATTTCTGCAGTACAGTTTATAATTTACGCCAATTTTCTTAAAAAGTTTCCATGTTATTATTTCATACTCTGGTTTAGGTCTAATGTAATTTACAAGCAGTGATTTCATCAGTTCTGATTAAGCAATTGGTTTATATGATCAGAAATACTCAAACCTGGATCTACCTAGGTCCTTCTGACAGGGATTGGACAGTGAGTCTGGAAGCAGGAGGAGCTGGCCTCAGAGGATGGAACTGAGTGGCCACAGCTAGTTTGCCAGTTGTTGGGGGTGGGCAGGATTGATGTCTTTAGTCAGCTACCATCACTAATCAAGCAGAAGCTTCTGGATGTCTAAAGCAGCAAGGGCCAGGACACAGTCCTTATGATACCAAGTTATTATACAGTAGCTTTCATAGCATGCTGGTGGCAGCACTACAAGCAAGGGAAGGAGTCACAGGCCATCTCAGTGATGCGAGTCGAGTGCCAGCATCAGCTGTCAGAGAACAGGTTTAATATTAGCGAACAGCTCCTTCCTTCAACAGTTGGAAATAGGGGATTGCTTCTGATAGGTATGGTACAATTGACAATTCTTCAGCATTTGGACAATTACAGACCATCCATAAATACAGATGACACTGCTTTGGAAGAGGCTGAAGCCAGAGTCTCAGGACTTTTGAACAAGATTGTACCACAAGACGATGGGACCATGCACAAGACTAGAGGGACCAAAGCATGTTGTTGCCTCACAGCAAGAGGTTATCTGGTTTGATTCTCAGCTGGAGCGACTTCTGTGTGGAGTCTGCATGTCCTCCTTGCAGTTGAGTGAGTTTTAAAGACATACAAGTAGGTGTGTGTACCTTCTGTGAAGGTTGGACACTGAGCTAGCAACTTGACACTGTAAAAACTCCACTGCCAATCAGTCTGGGGACCGGTGATCCACTGTGGTGACCCCTAGCAGGAGACGCTTAAAGACATTACTTTAAAATTCCAAGTTATGTTGTGTCTTAATTTTAACACACTAATGCAAACAGGCTAGTGGTGTGCCTGGACATACATTCCTCCATAACAATGCAACTGGAAATACACTCTTCCCCTCTCCTGCAAAGTGTGCCTTGACACATATACCACACCTCAGCGCTCAGACAGAATGCGTCTGGACAGAAATCCCACCCTTCCCCTTGCAGAGACCCAAGCAGGCTGAAGCCTCATCATTCCTTTCCTCTCCCATCCCAGCCTCAGCAAATCAAACCATTAATCAAACTGAGACTGCCTGGGTCAGGGCTTTATCTCTGTACACCAATGGAGCAGGCAAAGCTGTTTGTTAGGACAAAGGTACGTCATTAACTCTTCATCCAGTAAAGAAAAGTATTGAACCCACAGACATGCTAATCGACACCTTTTTAAAATTTTTTGCAATCTGTGAAAGAGATACATGGCAAAACATGTACCCAGTCACCCCTTGTGCCATTCTAGAATATCCAGAATTTATTATCACATCTTAAAAGTAGGTGATCAAGTTAAACTCAGGTATCTAAAGTTCTGTATGACTCTATTCTGAAAGTATTAATTAGCAGCACATAACATGATTGTCTTGATATTGGCAGTACCTGTGGCTTACCCTGATTGAAAGGATAACATTGCCAGATGTTTCCTAATGCTATGAAAACTTAATTTGGGAATCACTGTATCAAAGTATTAATTAGCAGCACATAACATGATTGTCTTGACATTGGCAGTACCTGTGGCTTACCCTGATTGAAAGGATAACGTTGTCAGATGTTTTCTAATGCTATGAAAACTTAATTTGGGAATCACTGTTTTTCTTTTCTCTCCTTTTATTCTGAGACTTTTGTCTAGAATTACTGTAAACATCATGCTACTGAAAACATTACAGAGAAGGCCCGTCCTGTTTCTACTGTTCAAATTGAGCACACAGACATGCCCCATTCTTATCTGTGTATACATATCACATTAATACGTGCACACAAATGTTGACATACACTACATTTTATCACTTTGTATGTAGCTGTTCTACACTATGGACAGGCATACAACTTCTCCCAGAGGCTTTGGTCCATCCAGTGTTGTGCATTAACTTCTGCTATATGTATACTGTTTGGTTATATTTGGACATTTATTTCATCCCCGTCTTGTTCTACATCCAGAAGCTTATCTCTTTTCTACGGTGGTTATTGCTGCTGTGCTTAATCTGACCACAGTGACAAGATATTGACATATCACTCTTCTATTAATCATATAGTGTACATTTCTGGTATTCGTTAATTATATATTTATACGATGCATATCATTTTGTGTCATGGTTCCTTGCCTAGTAATTATCTGCTGAATCTCCAAACTATTTCTAGTTTATATAACTGACAGACACAATGGACATTTAATCCCTAGAACTAAACTACAATAAACAAAATACTAGCAGCCAAACTCTGGCAGTCACTCCTTAGCTACCTACTCTGATCTTAAACCCCAAATTAAATCAGGAAAGTGTTTTTGGCAAACACCGCTTGTCCAACTGATAACAGCATAATAGCTTTAAGCAAACATGTGGTACTGCCCTTTCTCCAGGGGTGTATGTGGGGGGCTCTTTCCCATATGAGGGGTCAAGACCCCTGAAAAAAAAAATGCTTAAAACACTGCTTGCTGAAAGTGGCTTTCAGTAATTTTTTTTTTTCATGTTTTGTCTGTGAGACAAGTGTTCAACCAATAATCATGACTCTCTTAAATCATACCTAAGCAAAGAAAAAGCAAATGTTCTAACCATATCACCTCCTTCTTTATATAAGCCGAACAATTGCTTTCTCCAGTGTACTTACAGTTAAATCTATACCTGTCATTTCATCTGGACTACTATACAAATTGCAGAGACCAGTCATTTTTAAACACATTATATCTTTTTGAAAACATTTCAGTTAATATTATTTCTTCACCATTTAGATACTTTACCTGGTGAAACAGATCTAATGTTAATGTTTTGTATTCTTGTAATAAAGCTACTATGATGTTGCTATTTTCTAAACATTTTACTCTTGTATTAAGTTTCATTTATCTACTGCTCTGGGCCTTAAATTGGTCATATTTGATCAGTGCCATACCACAGTAAGCAAATAAAACAGGTAGATATACAGGACTGCAACAACTTCTAGGGGGATTAAAATACCAGTTCCCTCACTCCAAAGCCTGAAAACAGTTAAACAATAAATTTTATATATATATATATATATATATATATATATATATATATATATATATATATATATATATATACATACACACACACACACACACACACACACACACATTTATATATATATATATATATATATATATATATATATATATATGGATTCACTTCTTAATTTCAAGATCTTGGAATCTCGAAATTAAGACCCCCCCCCTCCAAAAAAGCAGACAACTCATCACAAAACATGTTTTTGCAGCCCTGCACCCCCCACACCCCCTGCTAAACATACCAACTCCGAGATCGCACTACAGCGAGGAAAAGGGAAATCTCCCATTCTGTGCTGTATGCTGATCTTCATTCAGGATTTCGAAGTTTTAAAACTTCGATCATATGATCTTTTATCATATGAATTTTTAAGTTTTAAGCTTTAAAATTCTGTACGGGACCCAGATATATATATATATATATATATATATATATATATATATATATATATATATAGGTCCACCTGAGATGGTCGACAAGCCATTTGATCAACTTTCATTTGGTCGACAATTCATTTGGTCGACAGGCAGATTTGCCCCCCTCCCCAATGTTGTGCAACCCTGGAGTTGATATATATATAGGGGTGTGGAGGCACAGCCCCCACATTGGGGTGGAGGCTAAGCCCCCACATAAAACTGCTTGTCGACCAAATGAACTGTCGACCAAATGAAAGTCGATCATATGGCCTGTCGACCATGTGATAGGGATCCATATATATATATATATATATATATATATATATATATATATATATATGGGTCTACCTGATTACAGCGAAAGCTGAGAACGACAATGAGATAACTGACACTGGAAGATCGACAACAGAGAAGTCTGACCGTTGAGAATCCCGATGCTGAGAACACCGACATGTTAAGGTAAGTATGCGATAGGGACGGACGTTAGAGTCAGGGTATGGGTAAGGTAAGTGTGTGATAGTGACAGACGTTAGGGTAGGGTGCGGGTGAGGTAAGTGTGCGATAGTGACAGACATTAGGTTTAGTGCCAGGTTAAGTGAGTTAGGGTTATGGTGCGGGTAAGGTAAGTGTGTGATAGTGACTGACTTAAGGGTTAGGGGCAGATTAAGTGAGTTAGGGTTAGGGTCCAGGTAAGGTAAGTGTGCAATAGTGACAGACTTAAGGGTTAGGGGCGAATTAAGTGAGTTAGGGTGCGGGTAAGGTAAGTGTGCAATAGTGACGGACCTTAGGGTTAGGGTTTGGGTTAAGGTTAGTGCATATATAGTTGTGTATGTAAGGTTTAGTGTAGGTTTGTTAGGTTTTTGATGTGCTTGTGTTGTGTGTGTGTTTTTCGGAAAAGTTATTTGTTTTGTTGATTGTCGGGATTGTGGTTTGTCGGGCATGTGAAGTTTCGTGTTTTTGAACTTTCGGTTTTGTCATGTCAGTTATTTCGATGTCCGTGTTTTGGTGTGTCGATGTTATCAGGTAGACCCATATATATATATATATATATATATATATATATATATATAAACATAAACTGTATGGCAATAACCAGCACTATATATTTTCTTTTTTGGATTTACTTTTTTAATGTCCTTTTGTCAGTCGGGTATAAGCAGTCCAGAATCATCCAACATCAGTCTGAATGAGACAGAACTGATTAGTGAGACAATTAGAATTGCATCTGAAGGCTACTAGCTTAATTACATGACTGAACACTTGGCCATATAAATACAAATGTCCTCAAAGTTATGGTACTGTGGTATGAGTCACCAATAAATAAATAATTCCACATCCACCAGTACATGTTTACTCTGACTCATATTCTCATGTGTGAAACAAAAAAAGGATCAATACAGGATCAGTGTGTGCCATGATAAGCCTACAGGAAAAATACTGAAAGGAAGTTGTTCAAAATTTAATATGATTTTTAAAGACTGACTACTCTGCTTTCAGAAAAAAAAAAGAAAGTGTAGAGTCTGAGTTAAGAGCATGACTGATGGTGCTGGTATGAAATGATTTCTTGTACATGACTGCCATCTTCTGAACAAATACAAAAACTAAGTGCCTCATTTAATAACTACACCTTCCAGCCTTAAAACATAAGCAAAACTCAAGCTTTTGGTAAAATAACATTTTTTTTTATATTTAACTCAGCATGGTGTATTAATATGTTGACAGATTCCATGAGTAGATCTAACCTAATTAACTAAATTGTTTAACTTCAAGAAAGTCAAATTAGCTGTTATATCCAGTCTTATTTGGCAAATTCATATGAAAATGCTTTACAACATATACCTTTTGCAGTTATTTTAAATTATAAGCTTTCTAGAAAAATAATTCAGTTTGTATAATGATTCTGTTTTATTATCAGACATATAAAAATTAGGAAAAACAGTCAAATTGCTAAATATTTTTTGTCTTACTGAATACTTTGTATGACACAGTTAACCAGAAGCTATATACACAAAACATTATTAAATGACATGGACTCCGAGCTATACTGTAAGAGTAAGAATGCACAGGACTAGAGACTAAGAAACATTCAGCTACATCATACGCCATATTTTATTTTATTTATTTATATTTTTACCAGGGTAGTTTTCTTACCAGTATTGGTCAATTTCAGGCTTAGCCCGGTTGAAATACAAAACATTTCACAAACAAAAAAGACAGAAATATAAGCAAAAACCTGAGAAGTTCAGATTAATTACATAGAACACTGTATATGTGCATTTTAGTAAGTAAGCACAGTGTGAGTCACAATATTTATATTAGTTTCTAAAATGTATCAACCTTTAGTAATTCTGTGAGAGGAGAACAGAAGTGGAAAGGAGACAGGGATAGCGTCTTAGGTGATATGCTGAAGCAGGAGTATTTGGTTTGGATAAAGAGGGGCTCTTTGAGTTGCATTCTTTTGGGGTATTTGCTGACTTCCCTTAGGTCAATGGGAAGAGCTTGATGAAAAGTAACAATATTTGCCAGCATGTCTTCCTTAATCCATCTATGCTTTTATGTCTCTCTAACTACACATGATTCATTTATTCATTCATTTATTCTGAGGAATTATAGATTCAGGATAGCAGTACAGGGAGGAC
The DNA here is from genome assembly GCF_019279795.1 of Protopterus annectens. Taxonomy (NCBI): domain Eukaryota; kingdom Metazoa; phylum Chordata; order Ceratodontiformes; family Protopteridae; genus Protopterus; species Protopterus annectens. Next base: position 1,504,170,628 of record NC_056746.1, on the reverse strand, counting down.
TGTTGATATGAAAGACTGTTACATGTTTTATGAATTACAGTTCAGTTAACACTAATGGTTACAATATCTTATCTCATATATGGACACATAAACATACCGCAACAATTGTTGTTGTTTTTCTTTCGGGTTTTCCTGGATAGGGGTTGCCACAGTGGAACTCCGGTCCGCTAATGATTGGCAGTCGATTTTTATGATGCCAAGGTGCCAGCCCGATGCCCAACCTTCAACGAAGGCACACCCATTCACACATGTTTTTCGAGCACCACATGACTGTGGGGAGGACATGCAGACTCCACACAAAAGACGCTCCAGCCAGAATCGAACGGGAGAACCTTTTGCTGTGAGGTGACAATGCTACCGCTGCACCACCACGGCTTCGCTAAACATACCCCAACAGTACAACACCCATTTCAGATTACCTCTAAATCAAAGAATGTAGTACAGTTGGAAGTATTACTGTGTTACTGCACATACGAAAATCTCATTCAAATGTGAACATCTTTGTACATTACAGCATGCTTTATCGCAGCTGTTGGGCCTTCTCATAAGGTTGTGGGACTCAGAGAAGAGAGAAAATGTGAGATTCATGTTTTTTTTCCTTTAATTCTTTTTTTTTCCAAGTTCTCTGTTTTCTCCAACTTTATGCAACCTCAGAGATAGGATATAAATAGACCTGGGATGGGGGTGCCTGTGTCAAGGGTGCAAACAATAATTGTTTTCTGCGTTCTTTTGTACAGCAAGATGTTAACATGATGATTTTTTTCAGTTTAGATATTACATTTGTGATGTTTTGCTTCTTGGTTAAGGGAGACATGATGATTCATAATAAATCAACACAGTTATTTTCCAGTTACACACTCATTTAGCACACAGCCAAATATAGTAGCAAATGTGGAGTTAAAATTAACAGGCAGAATGAAATTTTGATTTCACCAATAATAATCAATAGTTTCTGTCAAATGTGAAACAAAAAACAGAAATCTCAGCATTTGATTTATAATACCCTTTCATTAGAATTAAGTGGATACTTTTTGTCAAGGTTTTTGATGAAAACTTTAAGAGATAAGCATAGGGTAACTTCTAATCAGAACTTAATTCAATGCAGTGCTGATAAAAATAAGTTTAAATTCTAAGTGTAATATTGTCTGGGTATATATATATATATATATATATATATATATATATATATATGAAATGTATAAAGAAAACTGAGCAATCACATTAATGATTTCAACTGCATAAAATCTGTTACATGCCCTGATATACAGATAAGCACAGGAATATCCCAACCACAGAAACAGTTAAATTTAGATGCCTTCAGAATCTTTGAATGTAAAGGTGACTGTGATTCCATCTCACAAACCATAAAGCCTCCCTCCCAGCAACACACACAGAGGTTCCTATTGTGTGCTCAGAAAAACATTCTGATCTCTCAGCTGTGACTTTTTTGGAAGAACAGTGCTATTTTCAGGCCTGATTTACCCTTGCACACAATGTACGTTTTGTTACATCCCTGTTTTCTGGCTTGACTTACCTCTCCACACAACTTTCTGTATTTCCCCTTATGACGTTATTTTTAAAATTGTCTAGTACACGGAAAATCACACTAAATGAACAACATATTAGTGGCACCAATAATTTAAAAAAGGTCACACATTTTACATCTTCCTTTTTCAGAAGCAAAAAATAAATAAATAAAATGACCTTGTGTGATAGAATTTTGCAGTACAGTTGATTAAAATCTATAGATTTTACACTGTCTCCTTGATCATGTGCTTATATTTTTCAATAATTTTATCAATCTAGTCTGTGTTTCTAACTAAAATTCCACATCTCCTATTGGATGCAAGAATTACATGCTATTTGCTATTGAAATTTTATGCTACTTTGACATCCAGATTTTTGGCTTGATGTATTTTTCAAGAGCCTTTGAACCTATTTTCAACCTCTTTAGACTGAGAGGTTTGACCAATAGTCATAATAAATTTGAACACCTCACAAGGTCTCAAGCACCTTTCCAGGTTTAAAATTTGCTTGAGTGCTGACTTGAGGTAGAACAGGCAGTTTCCAGCCTTGTAGAAGCAATATGGTTCAAGGTAGATGTGCATATAAGCAGTCATTTCAAATGATGATGATAGTTTTTGTTCTGCTCTTATGACGAAAGTTTTCTAGTCATATGAGAACATTTATCTGTATTAAGATTGCAGTACACCTTTTAAGCAGATGGAGATTGTTACTGGCCAATAGTTCGTAGGGTGGTTTTCAGGTTCAGTTTTAGGAAGGAGCACAGTTTTATCCATTGTTATCAGTGGTCAATCAGTTCAAAGTTTATACATAAATAGATTTTATTAAAACTAAAACAAGATGCAAAGATATCGGTGCTTTCAGCAGGTGCTGCTGCCATCTTTACTTTGTGCTTTCCAGTCACGAATCTTTGCTGATTTTTTTTCTCCCTCCCCAGCTGTCTCCAGTCCCACTCTAGGCATCTCTTACAGTTTGGTTACCACATTTTCACATTCTACATGCCTATTAATAGCTAATAAGGTCTATGCTGATATTTCTACCAACAAATAAATAACAAATGTCTTCTGTTTTTAGAGGTGTTATCACTCTGCCTGTTATCCTTTACAGTTACATCTTCATGCATTCCTTATACAATTTAGTTAATTTGCATCTTTATACTATATTTTCTCTCTGGTTTCATTTCTCCAAACACTTTTACTTTATATGGTGTGGCTAGAATGGGTGACGGTATACTTGAAGCTAACAAAAATTAGCATGGCGTAGTTTTCCTTCAGTAGCTGCCATTTGCAAGAGAGTTTTCCTCAACAAACTTCATATATCTACAGCTGCTGCATTCAGTAGTCTGAATGGTGTTACCAGCATTTATAGCATAATGGTCTTTTGAAATGTCTTCTCACAAGCCAAGTCACTGCACGGACCCTTGAACTATTCCAGAGCCATCATTCGACAATGCTTTGCGTTTTGCTTGCATGTCTTGATATTTTATGATTATATTATCTCCATGTGCTGTCCTGCACATAATACTCTTGTCACACATGGCATACCTATATGACCTATTCCCAATATTTTTTACTCACTCATTTTAAGTGTTGAATCCACCAAGTAACTCTCTTATCAAATCTACTATATATACTTTTTTTCTAATTTTTCCAGCTGTTTATTTTTAATACAGTTCAAGAATCGATTCTATTCCTAAGTCAGGATATGGTTAAAGTTCATGATACCAATATTGCATCAATCCTCAGGATTTCCTAAGAGTGCTTTACTCAGCACCCACAAAGTACAATGAAATGCCTCTTCCATAGTTCATTTGGGACTACTGCGATCAGTAGCATATTCAGCTATGTTTGGAAATACGCTTTGTTCAGCCCAGTCACTCCCAATGCTACTGGAACTATCTGTGCATCTTTGTTCCAAACTGCTCTCATTTCCGCTTGGATTTCTTGATATTTTATAACTTTATGTCTCCCAACAGGGAGGACTATAATCACTAGGAATGGCTGTTTCAAAAAAGTATTACTTTTGTCCTCTTTCCAATTACATTTGTCTTTCTTGCCTGTCTCAAAGGTTGGATGATCCTTCCTGATCACGACCTCTTTGTTTTCAGTATTTCTGTAGGATTCATATTTCCTTTGCTTCTCAGCTACTTCTACAGCTTCCAGAGTATCAGCTTTGCCACATTATTGTACCTTTCAATATGCTGACACTCAGACATAAGAATATGACAGCATGCCACAAAGTTTACAACTGTTTCTAGCTCTGTACTGCAGAGTCTACATTCATCAATGTTTCACATTTCATCTCTGGATTTTATGAACAAACCAAACTGCATGGTACACAGTCTACTGTCCTCAGCAACAACTACTAGCTTTTTGTCTTTTAAAGTAAATTCTCCTTAAATATTCTTGGATCAGGATGTGATTGCTCCAACAGTTCTAATACTGTTTTCATAGTGAGCTTTTTAGTTTTCTTTTCATTTTTCAGCCATGGTTTTCATATTTTTTCTTTTGCTTTTTAGCACTTTCTATTACTATCTATTCTTGTCCACTTATGGGTTGATTTACATATTAATCACCTTCTGAAAACGGATTCTATTACTGTGAATTTGGAATTATTATTTTTAAAATGTGAAAATGTTCCCTTGTATTTCAGACTCAATGTTTAACTTGTCTCCTGAGCCAGCACGGAAAATAGGCGTTTTCGCTTAGTAACTCTGTTTCAATTGCTTGATTGGGCAATTGAATAATTGATGAATTGTTCTTCTTAATTATAGTGAATTTTGCTATATAAAGGGATTTATTTTATGTGTAAACCATAACCTGATGAAGCGCATATCAATGCGTGAAAGCGCTTGTTTTATTTCATTTTAAAATAAAATCATCTCTTATTTTACCGTGGTGGTTCCTGGCAGTCTTTCATCAATTTTCTTCGTATCTGGTGCACGGAACCTTTGGATGATCGGCTTCTTTCTCCTGTTGCTGGTATTCCTTTTGATTTACTTAGCCGTTCCTCACACGATGGACATACCGAACATTGAGCTAGACTACAACCCAACATGAACAGACAACTGGTGCTATACAGTAATAAACTAGAGCAAGTGAAAACCAGGAAGCTAAAGCGTGATTGTGAAGACTTTCAGTCTGGGCGTATCTTCATATGGCCGAGACTGAATAGACAGCCTAATACCAATGCTCACGCTACCTTACCCCTGACTACCATGAATATAGCTAGGGAAGGTACAGTCCATACTTTAGTGGAAACACTCAGCAACAAATTGGCTGTTCCAACCCAAATGGATGACAGTAATAACTGTGAGTCCACCACTTCTAACACGCCTGGTTTATCCCTACCTTGTAACCAACTCGGCCTGAACACGTCAGAGAATTCAGGCGCTAAACCCAAAACTTCTAATAAGAATACAAACTCGTTTGTACCCATGCCTTTAAACTTCCCACTCCCCTACAAGGACAAGACACGCTCACGGTCTGTGAGCAGAGGAAGGGGGAAAAGAAAACTTTCGGAGGAAACACCGGAGCGAAGAAGAAGAATGAAGAATTGAACTTTTTGTTTTTCAATTTGACAAACAGATCTTTTTCTATAGAGGAGCATTCCTTAATTAATAGAGGGTTATCTTTCATACCCTCCTGTCACAGTGTTTTATCTGATACCCTTGTAGGCTTGCGGCTATTTGCAAGGAAGTTATCTTTGAAAATATTTTTTAAAGATAATTCATCTGATAGTTATATCTCTTTGTACAATACAACAGTATATAAAAGGAGAAGTACATTTACACCCCCGCTAACACCTACCATAGAGTGCTTCATACGGACATGTGAGCGGGATTTTTATAACTATTATGAATGTGATAAACATAGCAATGTTTACATAAATTTAAATCGAACACAGAAACAATCTTTAGATATTTTGGCCACTGACAAGGATGTGATATTTAAACCAGCTGATAAGGGAGGGGGAATTGTGGCCCTTGATAAGAGCTTTTATGACCAACTGATGAATTCGATGCTCAGAGATGATAAAGCTTATAAAGCCATTGACAGATCTAAGGTAAAATCTATAATTAATTATGTACATGACACCTTATATGACATGCTTATGACAAGGTCAATAGACAAGATGCTATATGATTTTTTGAGGGTAGAATCACCTCTCATACCGGTCATAAAAGGCCTACCGAAGCTACATAAGGGCGAGTATCCCCCACCATTACGGCCCATAGTATCGGGTGACCATTGGGTCACCGAGAATGCATCTCTATATATACAGTCTAAGCTGGGTCCAATGACCAAAGAAATCTCAACTATTCTTAAAAATTCTTATGATTTATTAGGAGATCTAAAGCATAAACAGGTAATAGATAAACTGAATGCTAACACATTACTTGTTACAATGGACATAAAGAGCCTTTTTACTAGCATCCCCAATGATTATGGGTTAGATGCTATCAGGTTCCATCTAATTGAGCAGGGAAATATAGATAGTACTGAGATTATGAATATCTGCTGCCTTTTAGACCTGGTTCTCAACAACAATGTTTTCCTATTTAATGATATGGCATATGCACAAACATGGGGAGTAGCCATGGGCACTCCCTGTGCAAATGCATATGCCAACTTGGTTGTATACAGATGGGAAAAGGAGAATGTCTTTAATGACCCTAGATTTGATAAAGCAGTCATCTACAGGCGTTTTGTAGATGACGTTATTATATTGTGGAATGGTAATGTAGAAGAACTCGAAGAGTTTGTAAGATATATGAATAGTACAACATCTTTTCTTACCTTTACCTATGAATATTCTTCAGTGAAGGCCAACTTCTTAGATATTTCTATAACAAAGGATGACAGAGATTGCCTTACTACTACTTTGTATCGCAAGCCCTGTTGGAGAAACAGTATACTTCACTATGACAGTATGCACCCGCGACACATTTTCCGAAATATCATTATAGGACAGGTTAGTAGAATATTAAGAATATGTTCAGATAGAAAAGATGCTCTGTGCTTAATTGAGCAACAGAAGAATTTCTTCATGAACAGAGGATATCCTATGAACTTGATTAATGAAACAATAGATTCCGTTATAGGTAATAACATTACTGGCTATTCAAGAAGGAAAGTAGGATATGATCATGAGAGAAATGATAAAATTAAATATGACATTAAATATACCAGTGATGTCCAACACCTTACCCAAATTATAACAGGGAACTGGAAAATTCTACTATCTGAACCTTATTTACATACATTCTTGGGTAGCAAACCCAGTTTTAGATTTAGCAATTGTATGAATTTAAAGAGGCTTTTATGCAAGGATAAATATGACATGAAACAAACTGATATCCGAACCCAGATAAAAATGGGCACGTATGCATGTGGCAGGTGCTCTTTATGTATGTACATCAATAAGGAACAAGTCCTTAAGGTCCCAGGCACCAATATAGATTTTAGACCAACTTTTTATGCAACTTGCAATACTCAAAATGTTGTTTACTATGCAAAATGTGACCAATGTGACAGCTACTATGTAGGAATGACCTCTAGAAGGTTTAGAGACCGAATTTACAATCATATTTATAATATTAGAAAGGGCAATTCAAATAGTGCTTTAGCCATACACTGCAATGAGAACCCTGGACATAGGTTTACCTTCCAGATATTACAGGTTATTAATCAGAATAGGAGAGAGGGAGATCACGTAGGTACTGTTGAAATGTTTGAGCTTAAATGGATCTTAAGGCTCAAAGCGCATATACCACCAGGGCTCAACACCACTATTAACATACGCCCCGCCTTGCTAGGGTCACTTTGATATCTCATTATGTTTCAATGACCTCATAATAGTTACATCAGTTTTTCCATATGTAGAACATTTGTACATATAGGAACATCCCAGTGTGTAGCGTAGTTCTATGACTGTTCTCTGGTCACATTAACCTTATGACACATGTTTTTTGATTTGCTCCATATATATATGTTATCTGGAATTTTTATAAAAAATTTTTAAAAAATTTTATAAATGACTTTCACATAAATGAATTGGAGTTAAGCTAGCACTATAGCCGCAGGTATAGCCCATAAGGTTTTTCATATATCTATATACATTTGACTTACTGGCTTTTTGGTGTTCGCATAATATTTAGCTCCTACCTAGTTTTTACGTTCTAGTGTTATGTTCCTTATTGGAATCATGGACTTTAAACCTTGGTTGTGATAAAGTTCATGTTTGGTTGCTTACAATCAGTAATAGCATGCCATGACATAACACGGCATGCAGCTGAATTGTTTTATGAACATATTTGATATCAATGAAACATCATCTTATATTTACATAGACCCATTGATGACTTTTACCATACATCACTTATGCTAGTTACAATAACATTTGAGAAAGACATCTGATCCACATCGCGAAGTTGATTATTCAACCCCGTTATGTGCTCATAGGAAATTGAGCTTTCTGTTAAACCAAGACACCATGGAAGTTTTATATTCAGTCATAACAGGCATCAGATAAGAAATGCTTAACTTTACATCAGGGATGAATTTATGTTCATGCCTTAATGAATGTAAAATTGGTTGGGTTTAATAAAATATTAAGGGATGCATACTTTATCTTATTTGATAGCATTTTTGTCACTAAAGCTAAACATACATATTGTTTGTTTTTTATAAGTACATGCACTATTGAGATAGAAATAACTCCTAGGTTTAGATGGATTATTATCTCACTTTAGTTTCGTGAGGCCGTTACACGGCTGATCTATTTACCCTCAATATGCATTTGTATAATCAAACTAGAGCATGGATGATGTGAGGTGACCAAGTTGTAAACTTGGAAACAAGCATGGAGTCCTACATTGCTACGAGTGAGACTTCCATTTATTTGGATGGCATATGGTCTTCCTCTTCCCTTTTATTTATTTTTATATATCATTCAGTTTTATTTCGGAACATAATTAACGTTCCAATGAAAATGGTCTCTTTTCTCATCGTGCACAATATTTTATTAAGCATGAGATTCATGTAATGAAAATAGCCGAGTACTCTCTTGCTGTTGATATACTACGCTATTTGTTTAGCATGGGCACAACCTTTTTCATATTTTCTAAGTATTTGGAATGCTGTTTTAAGCAACAGTTTCTCTATTTAGTTATTGTCCAGCGAAGATATTTGTATGTGTTGACGCTAGTTAGAATATTTTTTGGGTTGTCATCTAGTTGTCACTACACAAATATATTGTTATTGTTGATGACTTTTTATGATATGCGATTTATGCACAGGTGACTAGTCATATAGTTGACACAGTCTCTGAATGATAGCATTATTGTTGATGCTTTGCTGTTGTTTGTCTTTTGACAGACATCATCGAATGCACAAGGAGCACCAATAGTAGTGGCTGTTTCTTCCTGCTTGATTTTGATCTGGCATCGTGCTCTGATGATTTTATTTAGAATAGTGTATGTTTATGCTGTTTGTTGCACAGGATGTAGGTGCATCCTCTTCTGGTTGCAAATGCAAGATGCATCGCTTTTGAAATGTTAGAATACATCAGCTATCCTATGCGGTTTTATATAGTTCATATTGGTGCATATTTTATTATATGACTATGAATTACTGTAAAGAGTAATTACCAATGGCATCATGAACTATTAGGTTCTATTACTGTGAATTTGGAATTATTATTTTTAAAATGTGAAAATGTTCCCTTGTATTTCAGACTCAATGTTTAACTTGTCTCCTGAGCCAGCACGGAAAATAGGCGTTTTCGCTTAGTAACTCTGTTTCAATTGCTTGATTGGGCAATTGAATAATTGATGAATTGTTCTTCTTAATTATAGTGAATTTTGCTATATAAAGGGATTTATTTTATGTGTAAACCATAACCTGATGAAGCGCATATCAATGCGTGAAAGCGCTTGTTTTATTTCATTTTAAAATAAAATCATCTCTTATTTTACCGTGGTGGTTCCTGGCAGTCTTTCATCAGTAGCTGCCATTTGCAAGAGAGTTTTCCTCAACAAACTTCATATATCTACAGCTGCTGCATTCAGTAGTCTGAATGGTGTTACCAGCATTTATAGCATAATGGTCTTTTGAAATGTCTTCTCACAAGCCAAGTCACTGCACGGACCCTTGAACTATTCCAGAGCCATCATTCGACAATGCTTTGCGTTTTGCTTGCATGTCTTGATATTTTATGATTATATTATCTCCATGTGCTGTCCTGCACATAATACTCTTGTCACACATGGCATACCTATATGACCTATTCCCAATATTTTTTACTCACTCATTTTAAGTGTTGAATCCACCAAGTAACTCTCTTATCAAATCTACTATATATACTTTTTTTCTAATTTTTCCAGCTGTTTATTTTTAATACAGTTCAAGAATCGATTCTATTCCTAAGTCAGGATATGGTTAAAGTTCATGATACCAATATTGCATCAATCCTCAGGATTTCCTAAGAGTGCTTTACTCAGCACCCACAAAGTACAATGAAATGCCTCTTCCATAGTTCATTTGGGACTACTGCGATCAGTAGCATATTTAGCTATGTTTGGAAATACGCTTTGTTCAGCCCAGTCACTCCCAATGCTACTGGAACTATCTGTGCATCTTTGTTCCAAACTGCTCTCATTTCCGCTTGGATTTCTTGGTATTTTATAACTTTATGTCTCCCAACAGGGAGGACTATAATCACTAGGAATGGCTGTTTCAAAAAAGCATTACTTTTGTCCTCTTTCCAATTACACTTGTCTTTCTTGCCTGTCTCAAAGGTTGGATGATCCTTCCTGATCACAACCTCTTTGTTTTCAGTATTTCCGTAGGATTCATATTTCCTTTGCTTCTCAGCTACTTCTACAGCTTCCAGAGTATCAGCTTTGCCACATTATTGTACCTTTCAATATGCTGACACTCAGACATAAGAATATGACAGCATGCCACAAAGTTTACAACTGTTTCTAGCTCTGTACTGCAGAGTCTACATTTGTCAGTGTTTCACATTTCATCTCTGGATTTTATGAACAAACCAAACTGCATGGTACACAGTCTACTGTCCTCAGCAACAACTACTAGCTTTTTGTCTTTTAAAGTAAATTCTCCTTAAATATTCTTGGATCAGGATGTGATTGCTCCAACAGTTCTAATACTGTTTTCATAGTGAGCTTTTTAGTTTTCTTTTCATTTTTCAGCCATGGTTTTCATATTCTTTCTTTTGCTTTTTAGCACTTTCTATTACTATCTATTCTTGTCCACTTATGGGTTGATTTACATATTAATCACCTTCTGAAAACGGATTCTAATCTCATGCTAGATACCATCTTAGACATACTGTCAGCATGGTTTAGAACTTCCACACTGTTTACATCTGATAATGTATGAAGAACAGCATGTAGTCCCCATGATTGCAGACCTATACTTACAGTATTGAGGTCAGACTGAGCAATACATAATCATTCCTTCACTTCTTTTATATATCCTTTGATAGCAATAAATCAGTTTTCCGATTTTGCTATCACCTTGTGATAACCCTTTTGGGGTAAGTCACACTCCAGAGTGCTTGTTCATATGTCTTAAAAGGTGAATCTTCAATGTGAAACTCTTGTCACATGTTGCACACTTGTATGGTTTCTCCACAACATGTATTTTTTCATGCATTGAGAGTGAACTTTTCTGTACAAAACATTTGCCACATGTGTCACATTTATGAGGCTTCTCACCTGTGTGTATTTTCATATGCGCTGAGAAGGAACTTTTGTGTATAAAACCCTTGCCACATATGGCACATTTATATGGCTTCTCTCCAGTATGTGTTTTTTCATGCACTAAGAGGTGATCCTACTTACATAGCTCTTATCACATGAGGCACATTTGTATGGCTTCTCTTCCTTTTTAATTTCTCCAAGTCTTTTGGGTTTCTAATACCATGATGGGAATGGACCCCATTCCTTAGTCAAAGTACGATTAAAGTTCTTGAAATTAGTATTGTTTCACTCTTTGATGTTAGCCAAAAGTGCTCTTCACAGCACCCACAATGTGCCCAGTAATTACTTCTTCTGCAATTCGTACAGTGCTACATGAACTGGTAACATATCTAAATACAACTGTAAATTCTTTTTTATAAGACCAGTTGCTCCTACTACTATTGGAACTGTCTGGGTATCTTTCTTCCACATGGCTCTCGTTTCTGCCTGCAGATCGAGGTATTTTATGACTTTGTATCTCTCTGTACGCAAGACACTGTAGTCACTAGGTGTGGCGATTTCAATGATCAATACTAACTTTTGTTTTCTTTTCTTGGACCACTATATCCGGTTTTCTAGCATCTATCTTTTGGATTGTTGGTATTGGGTGATCCCATGTGATGTAAACTTCTCTTCAATGTGGGTCTGCTCATGCACTGACAGTTGGTCCTTCCTTAAAAAACTTTTGCTACATGAAACACATTTATAAGGCTTCTCTCCGCTGTGTATCTTCTCATGTATTGAAAGGGTGCTCTTAAATGAAAACCTCCTGTCATATGTGACACATTTTTATGATCTGTCATCAGTGTGTATTTTTTCATGTGTTAACAGTGTAGCCTTTTGTGTGAAACTCCTGTCACATGTGCGACATTTATATGTTTTTTCCCCACTGTGTATTTTTTCATGTACTAACAGACTACTCTTTTGAGTAAAACTCTTTTCACATGTAGCACATTTATAAGTTTCCTCTCTGGTATGCATTTTCTCATGCACTCTGTGGTTACTTTTCTGCGTAAAACCGTTGTCACAAGTAGAGTATATGTTGAGTTTCTCTCCACAGTGGCCTTTCCAGTATATTTTAAGGGCTTATTTAAATGCAAAACTAGTAACACATACAGCACATTTATACCACTTCTTTTCACTGTTTACTTGCTTGCATTTTATAACAAAATTCTTTGCTGTGTTCAGAATTCATATGATTCCAGAATGACGACTCTTGACTCTCATCTTTATTCTGCTGCCGATACCTGTGAACTAAATACATAAACACATCAGAAGAGATTAATGACAATGTTTTTTTTCTTGGCTTGGATGTTGCTACATGGAATTTCTGTTAATATAATTTAATATAAGCATTTAACCATTTCTTTTACTGAACTTTGAATTTTAACTTAATGATTTTTCATGGCAGCACATAATTAATAACAACCACTTAATCTTATTTTGAAGGACCCTGAGCTAACATAAACAGTTGGGATCTCCTTCCTCAGAATTCTCTATACATTACCTATGGTGGTGATGAGAATGGAATTCATGCCAAAGCTGTGTAACTTGGGGGCTATCACTGTCAAAAGATTTTCTTAGGAATATTTCCTCTTATAAAGCATCTTACTCCACCTGAGGATCTCTCACTGGTTGTTCATGCCTTCGATTCCTCCCATTTGGACAACTGTTAAAATCCTGTACCTGGGGTTACCAAACCTAGAACATGATCAACTACAGACTTCTGTATTCTGGCTACTTATGGGTGTTTCCCTAGTGTCAATATATTATGCTGGTTCTATGTTGTCTGCACTAGCTACCAGTATGGTCATGTACTACCTATATAGTTCTGATCATGGTTTACTTGCCCCTATGTTACCTGGTCCCACCTATTTTCAGAACCTGCTAAAATGGTATCAACACTTTTGTGGCATGCACTCTGCTGCTGTGCATCTGGCAGTGATTCTAATGATGCGGCTGGTGTCGTCCGGAACTGTTTCATATGTAAGGGCCTATACTTTTAGAATGTACTCACAAGGTGGCTGTGGGAGTCCCCTATAATACACACTTTTAAGATGTCTCTTAAAACCTATATCTTTGAGATGGCTTTTTGCAGATCATATGTAAAAGTCCAGGACTCCACTGAACCCAACAAGATGTATTGTTTTTTGTTAATGTGGCAGACCTCTTGTCATTAAAAAAGCAAATAGCATTAATTCCCTTTCAGTTTGCCAACTTGCATGTTGTCTGTGATTAGTGTGGGCATATGTGACAATGTGGTGATGTAAATAAGGTTGTGGAAGGTATTTTATGGATGAGAATATCAATGATAAGGCAACAGACATATCAAACAGTTTGAGTGCAGCAGCTGCAGACATGCATACACAGAAAATGAAATGGAGCATACTTCTGCGTTTGTGCTTCCCATCCTCGCTTGGTGTTCTGTGGTCTGTACTCAGCAGACGTCTGAGTTGGGGCTTCCTATCCTCGCTCAGTGTTGTGTAGTCCATTCTGAGCAGACATCTGTGTTGGGGCTTCCCATCCTTATTCACTATTGTGTGGTCCATACTGAGCAGACGACTATGTTGGGGCTTCCAATCCTCACTCGGTGTTGTGTGGTCCATACTGAGCAGACATCTGCATTGGGGCTTCCATCCTTGCTTGGTGTTTGTGGTCCATACTGAGCAGATGTCTGCATTGGGGCTTCTCATCCTCACTTGGTGTTCTGTGGTCTGTAAGGGGCATGTGCCTGCATTGGGCCTTCCTATCCTCGCTTGGTGTTCTGTAGTCCATACTGAGCACGCACCTGTGTTGGGGCTTTCCATCCTCGCTGGGTGTTCTGTGGTCTGTACTGAGCATGTGCCTGTGTTGGGGCTTCCCATCCTCACTCGGTGTTTGTGGTCCATACTGAGCAGATGTCTGCGTTGGGGCTTCCCATCCTCGCTCGGTGTTCTGTGGTCCATACTGAGCATGTGCCTGTGTTGGGGCTTCCCATCCTCGCTCGGTGTTCTGTGGTCCGTACAGAGCATACGCCTGCTTTGGGGCTTCCCATCCTCACTCCGTATTCTGTGGTCTATACTTAGCATGCGCCTGCGTTTGGGCTTCCCATCCTCACGCGGTGTTCTGTGGTCCATACTTAGCATGCACCTGCCATTGGGCTTCCCATCCTCACGCAGTATTGTGTGGTCTGTACTTAGCATACGTCTGCATTTGTGCTTCATACTTTGCATACATCTGCATTTGTGCTTCCCATCCTTACTCGCTATTCTGTGGTATGTACTTAGCATATGTCTGCATTTGTGCTTCCGATCCTTACTCGGTATTCTGTGGTCTGTACTTAGCATACATCGGCATTTGTACTTCCCATCCTTACTTGGTATTCTGTGGTCCATACTTAGCATACGTCTGTATTGTGCTTCCCATCCTTACTCGGTATTTTGTGGTCCATACTTAGCATACGTCTGCATTGTGCTTCCCATCCTTACTCAATATTCTGTGGTCCATACTTAGCATACGTCTGCATTTGTGCTTCCCATCCTCACTAGGTATTCTGTGGTCCGTACTTTGCATACGTCTGAGTTTGTGCTTCCCATCCTCACTAGGTATTCTGTGGTCCCTACGTTGCATACATCTGCGTTTGTGCTTCTCATCCTCACTAGGTATTCTGTAGTCTGTACTTTGTATACATCTGCATTTGTGCTTCCAATCCTCACTAGGTATTCTGTGGTCTGTACTTTGCATACGTCTGCATTTGTGCTTCCCATCCTCACTAGGTATTCTGTGGTCCATACTTAGCATACGTATGCGTTTGTGCATCCCATCCTCACTAGGTATTCTGTGGCCCGTACTTAGCATATGTCTGTGTTTGTGCTTCCCATCCTCACTAGGTATTCTGTGGTCCGTACTTAGCATACTTATGCCATTTGTGCTTCCATCCTCACTAGGTAATCTGTGGTCGGTACTTAGCATACGTATACGTTTGCGCTTCCCATCCTCACTATGTATTCTGTGGTCCGTACTTAGCGCACATATGCGTGAGCGCTTCCCATCCTCACTAGGTATTCTGTTGTCCATACTTAGCATACGTATGCGTTTGTGCTGCCCATCCTCACTAGGTATTCTGTGGTCCACACTTAGCATACGTATGCCATTTGTGCTTCCCATCCTCACTAGGTATTCTGTGGTCCGTACTTAGCATACATATGCGTTTGTGCTTCCCATCCTCACTAGGTATTCTGTGGTCTGCACTTATCATATGTCTGTGTTTGTACTTCCCATCCTCACTAGGTATTCTGTGGTCTGTACTTAGCATACATCTGCTTTTGTGCTTCCCATCCTCACTACGTATTCTGTGGTCCGTACTTAGCATACGTATGCGTTTGTGCTTCCTATCCTCACTAGGTATTCTGTGGTCCATACTTAGCATACTTATGCCATTTGTGCTTCCCATCCTCACTAGGTATTCTGTGGTCCATACTTAGCATACGTAAGCATTTGCGCTTCCATCCTTACTAGGTATTCTGTGGTCGGTACTTAGCATATGTATGCGTTTGTGCTTCTCATCCTCACTAGGTATTCTGTGGTCCGTACTTAGCATACGTATGCCATTTGTGCTTCCCATCCTCACTAGGTATTCTATGGTCCATACTTAGCATACGTAAGCGTTTGCGCTTCCATCCTCACTAGGTATTCTATGGTCCATACTTAGCATACGTATGCCATTTGTGCTTCACATCCTCACTAGGTATTCTGTGGTCCATACTTAGCATATGTATGCCATTTGTGCTTCCCATCCTCACTAGGTATTCTGTGGTCCATACTTAGCATACGGATGTATTTGTGCTTCCCATCCTCACTAGGTATTCTGTGGTCTGTACTTAGCATATGTATGCGTTTGCGCTTCCCATCCTCACTAGGTATTCTGTGGTCCGTACTTAGCATACGTATGCATTTGCACTTCCCATCCTCACTAGGTATTCTGTGGTCCATACTTAGCATACGTATGTGTTTGCACTTCCCATCCTCACTAGGTATTCTGTGGTCCATACTTAGCATACGTATGTGTTTGTGCTTCCCATCCTCACTAGGTATTCTGTGGTCCATACTTAGCATATGTATGCGTTTGCACTTCCCATCCTCACTAGGTATTCTGTGGTCCATACTTAGCATATGTATGCGTTTGCACTTCCCATCCTCACTAGGTATTCTGTGGTCTACATTAAGGCATAAAACACAAGCACAATTACAGCTGCTGCTCACTGTCTCCCAGAATTACAGTGGCCAAAGTACAAAAAGATTTCTGCATTTACCCAGTTACAACTCCAGGATGTACATTTTTGTCCTCCACTTTCTTAGCTTCAATTTCATAATCCAAGTGGTTGAAAAAAAAAAGCAGAAGAAAAAAATAATATGCAAATCTTTGTCTGCTGTACCATATTTGACAGTCAGTACCCACTACATGATGTCATCAAGTTGCAGGGGAGGACACCTGCCAGAAAAACCAACATTCAGGATAAGATAGATATGTAATGGAAAACAACATTCAGGATAAGATAGATATGTAATAGGCAAGGAAAAGGAAACCCAAACATTTTGTTTACCATTTCTGTTGTTCTACAACAGGTTTTAACAACACTTCTTTTCTAAATAAAAACTGAAGTGCACGTAAGCAATGACTAGATGGCAAGGAGCACACATCTACAAATGAGGTTTTACAGATGACCATTAACATCCGAGCTCCTTCAACTTCTCTGATGTTTACATGTTTTAATATATTACTATATATAGTACTTAGTCATAAGCATTGGAATAAATCTGAAGTTGAGCTCATCTAAGAACTACCTATAAAAAACCTATAATTGGGAGGGTGGCCTAATGGTTAAGGTGTTTGCCTTACAAACACAAGGTACAGGGTTTGAATCTCACAGGGGATAATTGGCTAGGCTTAAAATGGCTCACAAGGGCAGTTAGCCTAGTACTAACCTATGAATGAATGAATGAATGAATGAATGAATGAATGAATGAATGAATAAAACACTTATATGATTACAAATATTTTAAGGATCAGTTTAATCACAACAACTTACACTGGGGTAGGAGGGAGTGATGGCTTAGTTGGCTGCTTTGCCACATACAAGTAAAGGCTTGTAGACAGTGGCACTGCAGCCATTAACAAATGGGTTTGGCTTACCAAACTGGTGATGGTAACCTGTTCACTAGTAATTATTGCACATGAAGATTCGTACTGCACCTGGAGAAAGTTTATGAACCAGCTTTGCAGTATGGACAAAGCAGCAAAATTTATGAGTTAAAAAATAAGAAACATAGCAAGAAAACTACTTTAAGAGTTAAAAACAGTTTCAAAAGTCTTCAGGCTGAAGAGAAACCTGTTGCTGTATTTACTAACTTTAACTGGTGTACTTCAATAATGTGCTTTTTATTTTCTGCTGGTTTCATCTGATAAGTTCAGTTTAACTTATTTTTTTTATACACAACAGTTTACTGATTACGCACTTTCATTTTTACATACTGTGCAATCCCCATGCATGGTGCAGTTATTTCAGCACCAACTGCTGATATAACCATTTTATAATTATATGTTCATACAAATTAATAAACTAGCCTTGTGTCAAACAATCACTGCTTCCATTTAACTTTTAATAAATTATTATTAAGCAGGTAACTCTTTATATCACAAACATACATTCTATCTAGTCTTAATATCAAATTTAATTTAATACTGTTCCTTAAAAGGTATTCCAGCACACAAGTTAATTATTTACAATGTGACTTGATATCAGGAATTAAGTAGTGACTATATAAATCTTAACAAGTGGACCAGTGACTTCACCCCTTGTATTATAGTCTACTTTATTAAATGCCTGTATGTCTTCGGTGCTTTGTTTCAAGTCCTTTCCAAACTTATTGTCCATTACATAATCCCATGCAGCCTACTGGGAGCCTGTCTCTAATCACTAATAGTCTGTAGTTCCACATTTTGAATCTATGTAAACAACTTTTTTTACTTCTCACTTGGTTTTTCATTTTCTAGTTATGGCTTTCTCATCCACTATCAATACTAAAACAACAATGCTTTTATCTCTTTAGTACATGTTATTTGACAACAACTCAACAAGAACCTCTCTATACTGAACAAAAGACTTGCCATATTGTTCAACTCATTTTGTATTGAAGCAACTCTGTGCATTCCAAAAATATATGTTTCCAGGAACCTCATTTTGAACGATCACATTTGCAACACATGGCCCATCTGTAGAAATTTTTTTTTGCCTCACAGGGTTGCAAAAATTCCAAATTTTCTCAATTTAGCTGCATACGTATGGCTCGAACATTCTATAATGGAGCTCATCTGATATACCTTTATTTAATCGGTCACTCCATGCTACTTTTATTTTTTACATTTTATCATCTAAAATTGCTTTCTAATATTCTACTTATTACTCTTTTCTGCTCTACCATTTCTGTTCTGGCTCTTTCTGTTATAAAGTTTATTATATGTGGTTTAACAAATACACTAACCAACCTCTGCATATCTTCCTTCATCTCTAATATTATTCCTTTACATAAAAGTTGATCCGAGTTCAAGAACCCCAAAGTTTTCCTGCCTTTATCCAATTTTATTATGTCATCTCCTTCTACCACTTGTTCCCAAAATTTCAGTTATGTGTTCTTTACTTTAATATTCTCATTATAGTTTCTTCTGTGTCTTTCTTATTGCTGTATATATACAGTATAGCCTATTGAGTTTATTCCATTTTTCTGAAGTCTAAGTTCCTTTAAAGTAACAACTTGCTTAATATGTTTATGTATATAAAGCTGTGCATATTGCTGTTTATATATTTTCCCTAAACCTATCCAAATGCCCACGAGTTCCTGTCATTACCTTACTGAGCACTATGTCTATCGTATGCTTCCATACGAGTCAAATATATTAACCTAAGCTGTGTGGCCTTACAATCTGCCTGCATATCGGTAAGTCTCAAACTACCCTGTTCCTTTGTCAATATTATTTCTGTTTTCATTGCACTATTTTTTTTCATTATTCAAAAAAAATCTTTTATTCTCTTTTTATATTCTTCCATATGTGATTTCTAGGTTCATGCATGCAAGGCTGTCATGCATACAAAACAGCAGCAACAAAAATTCTTAATTGCTTGCATTTTACTATCAATGTTCATAAATAATTTCCAGTCTTAAATTACTTATAATCTTTTGAGAAAATTCTTCTTACTTTCCTTTAGCTGATTGCCCAACATCCAATTTCAACCAATTCTCAAGTATGTCCTGCAGTCATGACCCCACACATAGGGGGTGGTAGTATACCAAGTCATGTGTTGGGGCATTATTTATTACTACAGCCTTTGATTTTGCTTCATTTACTTTATATTCTGCTACACAAAGAAAATATTTCAGTTTATCAAACAGAATTGTTATACCATGTTCGGGATTTGTAACGTATAATATTAAGTCATCTGCAAAAAAGGCTATTTTATGATTTGTATTTCTCCATTTATATCCAGTTATATTTGATTGTATTAATACAAAACAAAGAGAAATGGTGAAAGCAGACATCCCCTCTTGTAAGACTAATTACTTTAGACAAGTAATCACCATAATTCACCCTAGCTCCAGCTTGAGCGCCATGTTAAATATTAATGCTGTCTATGTTTGTGGGAACTCATATGCCTCAAATGTTTTCTGTATAAATTATCAACTCACTCTGTCAAAATCTGTCACTCTGTCAATGCCTCAAATGTTTTCTCTATAAATTATCAACTCACTCTGTCAAAACCCTTTTCAGCATCCAACCCTGTTAATATTAATATACTATTATTGTCCAATGTATCATAAGGGTTCTATTATTGTGGTCAAATACTTGACTACCTTCTATAAACTCAACTCACCCAAGTCTAGTATTCTTGGCAAAATATTTGACATTCTTTCCACCAAAGGTATTTTAAACACTTAATCACAATTCAAATTTGAGCTGGTTATACATGACCCTGGATCCTTTGATATAAGAACCACAACTGCATCTTTCCAAGTCAAGGGCACACCCCCCAAAGAAATATTGTTAAAAATACTAGCCAGACTTTTACTATATCCTGTACCTTCCTTTTCTATACTTCTACTGGAATTCCATCACCTTCATGGATTTTCTCTGTATTCTGGTTTATCAGTGCTTCTTTAATTTCAATTATCTTTAGTTTTGGTGTTCAAACTACTTACTACTTTTGTTAACCGAGGAAGGTGTAATTGTCTAAAATATGTTACCTTTTCCTATGTGTTACTCTCAGTCTCTATGTCTTGTCTATGTGGTGTACTGTAATAAAATACAATTGTATAAAATTGTAGCACAACAATAGATGTCCTTCACTTTTGCAGTATTCTTTACAACAGGGATCCAGCCCGACGTCCGGCCAGTATACCAAAGCCTTTTGGTTGTAAGGGTACACCTTACGTCACACATTTGCTCCCCGCAATGGGCATAAATGTAACGTCCGGATTTATCATCCTCAGAACTGAAAATCCCCAGTAGGAACAGCAGTCCAAGGATATAAGTAGGTAACAAGATCATCCAGAAGGAAATAAAAGACCCGGGGGGGGGGGGGTGAATACTACAACAGTGAAGAGAAGGACAACTACTGTTATGGTAAGATTTTACGCAACTGTACTATGTCCTTCCATATCACTGTTGTTGTATTCTATACAAATGGAGAGTACAATACCTCAAGAAAAAGAGTGGCAGGAGGAAAGGCCAGCAGAGCCCTCTAGAAAGCCATGGAGATTGGCCCTGGCAAAACCACCTCTGGCCCGAGAAATCACATCCAACTTACAGTGCTTAGTAAAGGTATGCAGAGAAGCCCCGGTTATTGCCTTAAGAATAGAATTAGTACTCAAACCCTTGAAAAAACCACCAGAAGAAGTCACAGACCTAGTGGAATGAATCTTAATAGAAAAAGGAAGTCTCTTCCCATGAAAAGAACAGCAAAAGGAAATGGCTTTAGATAACCAAAAAGAAACAGTTTGCTTAGAAACAGTCAAAGCTAAAGACCTAGGATGAAAAAAAACAAAAAGCTGTTCAAATTTACAAAAAGCTTTAGTCTTATCCAAATAATATCTGAGTTGTTTTATGCAACTCCAAGTTGTGCAAAACCTTCTTACTAGCAGACTGTGGAGAAGTGAAAAAAAGTGTGAAAATTAAGAAACTTGCAGTCCTTGGGCACTTCATAAAACCTAGCAGGCTTTTCTGGGTGCAGAGTGCCGGGAGTCAGACGCCTGAGAAGAAGTGGAAAAGGCATCCAACAAGGCTGCAAGAACAGGATGAACAGCAGAAAGTGTAGAAGACTCACTCTGTAGAAGCTCATAGTACCTCTTCTGAACATCAGACATCTGAGCACAGTCAAATTTGAAAAATTCCATCATTCTGGAAATAGTATCACCAAATGAAAGCTCCTCAAAAGGAGAGTCAGGACTGATAGACTCTTCTTCCTCAGAACCATACTGAAGTGGCAAAGGAATCTGGGAGGAATAAGTCAGGGACTCTTCATCAGAATCAGCAGCATCCTCCTCAGAAGAAGCAGGAACAGAAATACCCTATGGAGGCTTGAGAGTCATAAAGGCATTAAATAGGCCTTGACTGAAGTTTT
Source organism: Protopterus annectens (assembly GCF_019279795.1). Lineage (NCBI taxonomy): Eukaryota > Metazoa > Chordata > Ceratodontiformes > Protopteridae > Protopterus > Protopterus annectens. Next base: position 1,504,148,683 of record NC_056746.1, on the reverse strand, counting down.
GCCATTTACTCTCTGGGGATCTTTCACAGCAGGCAAAATATGTTTAGTGTTTTTGCTTCTTTTTGAATGGGACATCAGCCAATTTTGGAGGTGACTCTTGATGGCACTCGATAATGGTAGTCAGAACTTCTTCCCTTACTAAAATTTGAGAAACATGACTAGGCCCTTCAGTAATAGCCAGCCATGGTTCCTCCTGTACAGCTGAAATGGACATCTGCAAAGCCTCCATGGACATGTGTTGTGCCAGGTCCATGCCAGCCTCTGAAGTGGCTGTGGCAGAAGAATCCAAGAAAGAAACCCGACAATCCTCTGGGCTTTCACCAACTTCAAGAGAGACATCCAGTCAAGGCAGTACAGCTGAAGAATCAGATGAGACTTTCTTGGCCTTTTTCTTCACAGATGGCTGCCCCTCAGGCTGGGAAGATCCTTCCATAGTAGCCTTAGCCAACAATTTGGCATTGGTTCTTTAGGTAAACCATGAGGGAAGAAAGCTGACTCCACAATGTTTTGGGGACAAAGGACTGACAAATCCCACAAGACATATGGTTGAGGGAAGAGCCTAAATAGAATAAATGCTGCTTGTGATGATCTTTATGGGCATTTCCCTTTTCTAGATGACATGAAACCCAAAAACCAGAAACAAAGCAAATGTAATATAATAAAACTAAAAACTCCTACAAGGCACTAATCTGAAAGTGGTAGAAACCAGCAGCCAAATAAGTACTCAGGCAATTGAAGATGGCATTTACACTGGCGGCAAAGGAATTCTGTGGATGGTACATCCAGACATCACCTTATAGGTTCATAGGTAGGTACTAGGCTATCGGCCCTGGGGCCTATACAAGCCCAGCCAAAAAGGTACCCTGGTTTTTGCCACCCAAGAAAATAATTTTCCACTGTCGAGCAGAGCCACAGAGGTGATCCCTGGGGTGAATTTCCTATTTCCCATCCAATCATCAAGATTTTTCTTGGAGTGCTAATGAGGAGCTTTGTTTGATATATATAGGTGGTTTATTCCAGAGTATGGGAAGTCTCGTCTCTGGGACAGGAATCTATTCCTCCAGCATGTTCTGTTTATTGTGGTGACAAGGTTTAGGTCCCTAGAGCATGTAGCTTGGAGGGATTGGGATTTCTTTAAGTGGAGCATGTCCAACAGCTCTGGGTTTGACATAGCTTTGTATGTTAGGCAGAGATCACCTCTGAGTAGGCAATATGCGACGGAGTAAAGCTGGAGTTTTTTGAGACGGTCTGTGTAGGGCATCTGTTTGAGGCCGGTAATCCTCTTTGTGAGGTATTTCTGTGGCCTTTCCAGTTGTTGTAGATATCTTGTGAGGTACATACCAAAAGGGGCGTTGTACTCTATAATGGGTCTAATGAGTGATGAGTAGAGGGGAACGATGACCTATTTTTTTCTGCATGAGAAACCTTTTTGTGATGAGGTGTGCCACGTAAAAGGATTTCCTGACTACTGTGGTGATGTGATTATCAAAGGAGAAACTACTGTCCACCTGTGTCCCAAGGTCTCTTATCACACTTTCAGTGTTAAGTATACTACCACCTATGTTGTAGTTCACGGGTACAGAGTTTTTACCAAAGGGGATGACAATGCACTTTTTGGCATTGAGCTTTATGCCCTATACCATGCATGGGCAGTCTTCATGTAATGTATGGCGTACCCTTTACAACCAAAAGGCTTTGGTGTACTGGCCAGACATCAGCCTGTCCTTGGCAGGTGATCCTATTGTAAAGAATATTGCAACAGTTGATATGGAAGGACATCTTACTACTTACTACTACAATAACAATTTTTATGGAATCCACTTTTAGCCTACCGTTCTCAAAATTCATGAATTTATTTGTGATCCTTTCAACTTTTGTGCCTCAAATACTGAGCCAATAAACTGGATATTCTAGGGTTATTCTCAAAAAATAGTTATTTTAAAACTGTTGCTCTCTGTTCACTCATGTTTTCTAAATATACTTAAACATTCCAATTTCTTTCAACTGCTCTTCAACCTGTTATGTTCCACTTACTGATTTTTACTTCTGCAAATCCCTTGCTTTTTAAGCCCTCTAAATACCTGCTGTGACTATTATTCTATTATTATTCCATATCCTGTTTGCTTTCATTGTCACCATATTTCTTATCTTCAGTTTACGATTATTCCCATCCTTTACAAGCTCTTTATGGCTTACATTCAAACTGAATAGCATTTCACTTACCACTTGATATACTCAATCATTAGATTACTTCCTTTTACTTACAAAACAAAACTTGCACGGGTGCATGGGCTGACATTCTCACTGGATGCATTTCCATGGTATATTCATCCTATACATAACATCTATCTAATCTTACCTAAGAACCATATTTCACTGAAAAAGTATGCATCTTCCAGTCTTATTTTCACTACATCAGTGAGCCCAAATACATGCATATACTTATGTAGTAAGTATCTGCCCTCAGCCAGTAGTCTGTGATATATTGGCCCTCCAGTGACACCTTATTTCCTATAGTGTTGCATCTCCATCTACTACCATGCATCCTTAGTGAAAGGCTATAAATTCTCCATTAACATTCTTTACAGCTTGTCTCAATGCACTTGGTGAAATGTATACTTCAGCCAGTATGATTCACATACTCTGCCAACAGCCTCTTGCCACTATAAATCCTCCCTGCCTATCCTTCATTTGTTCCTCAGTCTTTACTCCAATACCTTTTTAATTACAATTAACACTCCTTTCTTTTATACTCCTCCTGTTCCAGAAAATAACTCCTCCTTCCCACATTGCTTTTCAGAATATTCATATTCTTTATGATTCACATGTTTCTTGTAACATCATCATCTGAGAATTACTACTGCAAATATAGGCCACTATCTTGTTCCGTCTTTTTTTTTTTATGTCCACCAAACACATTAACATTCCAGACTTGTAAGTCAAATTTTGACATAGCAAAACTTGTTTTTAGTCTACTTGCATATATTCTTTGTTTCTCTCTTAGTTTGCCTTAAATTTTGAAGGGATAGGGTAATAAAGAACATTAAGCTTTGTTTCATTGCATTATTTCTTAGAGTAAATTGGATAAAACTGATTTCCTTCAGCATATCTGTGATGTGAGGAGGAGGATGGTAGTAAGGCTTGATCATAAAATTAAGAATCTAGAAAGTCAGTTCTTTAAAAATGATTTTAATTTTCATTCAAAATACAGATCTGATTTTGTAGTTATCTTACGAACTGTAACTGGGACTTGAAGGACAGTACATTTTGAATTCATATTGCTTTTAGTACAGTTACTATCGCTTGTTGAAGCCAGACAACTGGAGTAAAAATTCAGCAACATAGTCCCACCATCTCATTTTACCACTGGTAAAATCTACAATACAATCAATGAATTTAAAGTGATTTTACTAGGGGGTCCCTGCTGTGGAGTCTCTCCTCCACAACCATGATATCCAAAAATACTACCTCTAAGATTGCTCCAGCTCAAAGGGAATATATATTTAACTTAAATATTTCAAAAGCATTAAGCTCTGTGATATAGAAGTATAGAGTATAGAGTATGTCTCAGATGGTTTGAGTCCAAACAGTGACTGATCTGCTGGAAGAGATGGTTACGGGTGAGGTGGAAAGTGAGAGAGGGCTGCTTTGCCATGTGCAAATACAGGCACGCAAGTGAGTAAGCCACCATCATTAGCCATGGGCAAGGGCATAGCTTACCAATTTGGTGGGTTGCAACACTCTCACACACAGCAGACATAATAGGCCCTTGCTGTGATGCACACACACATCAGCCACCAGTGAAGGCCATAAGGCCTCAACAGAACAAAATTTGTTTCTCAAAATCACTAGATATAAGTGAGCACAGAAATACCTCTACAGCTGTCTTGATGAAAGTCCCCTTCAGTTGGTTTTCATCTCCACTCTAGGCTGTACCTCAATGGAAGTCTAATGAATGGACTAAAGTCCAACAGGAGGAGGAGTAATGGCAGATATGGAAAGAAAAATCACCTATACATAAAACATTTGTTTGGAAACACTATTTCCTTACACATTCTCAAGCAATACTTTGGGTGGCAGCCACTTCTTTTGTAGTAACTATGTCTTGGGCACTCTAGCTTTTGTAACCCAAAGCGAAGCCAGTTTTTGCTGCTACCTTCAGTATGTTATTCATATGATGTATAGGGACTGCTTAACACAAAAAAGTAAACATAAAACAGATGCATTCTCAGTGTATCAGCTGATAGTTGAACTGCATAGGGTAATCTGGCAGTTAATGCAGAGGATTAAGACTTTGAGCAATTAACAAGCGGATTTCTGTAGTACAAGGTACACAGTTTAATTTCTTCTATCTCCATTTGCCTGCTGGGTGACGTTCAGGAAATCACTTAAAATACAGTATTCCTGGGTTACCACTGAAGAAAGACACTTATGTACAGTAGGCTTACCTGGTTAACAAATGAAAAAAGGGGAACCCTTGCTGGTACATCTATTACATTTCCTATTACTTATGTCACTGTTTTTCATCTGGCCTTGGGGAAACACACACACACACACACACACACACACAGACACACACACACACACACACACACACACACACACACACACACACACACACACACACACACACACACACACACACACAATGCCATGCAAATGCTGGAATAGCAAAGCATGTCTAGCCCCCAGGTCTGTCAGTTCACTCCCCTCACTGAGTGCACTTCTTGCAAATCAAGAAAAAATAATGAATGATTGACACTTACACTGACTGCAAATAACATAAGAATATGCAAGCCTGACTCACAAGGAACTCCCAACAGCTGAGGCTAGATGGAGGGCCTGTACTATTAAAGGTGGCCCATGGAACATACCACTAAAAAGGTTCCCTCACAGAACAACTGACAGATTAAGAACTTATCTGCTATATTGAAGTCTGGGGGTCCTTCTTGGTGGGTCTACAACTGGAATGAACTGTAAGAAGGAAATCCATCAGGGTGAGAAAAAAAAAGATTTGGAAAGATTTAATAATACTTACTGAATGTATGAAACAAGGATCAAGCAAGAAAGAGTGTAGATGTTTGCTATTAAGACTTCTTGTAACAAGCACTGGAAGCAGTTTCACCTATAGGAGTAGCCTCCAACTATAGCACTTTCCAGTTGGTGGTGAGCTACCTGATGGAAAAAGATAATGCAGTTGTCAATCCAGGTGGAGAGGCTTTGCTTGTGGACTACCAGCCTTCCAATACCAGGAATGAAGGAGATATGCAGCTGCTTGTTTTCCTTGTACTCATGAATCTGTTTCAGACATTGAGTTTTTGGAAAGGGGCTATAGCTCTAAAGAGTTTGATGCTGGTGTGATGGATTTAGATGAATTGTGAAGGGGCACAGCCAAACCTTATTTTTCTGAAGTAGCATCCCACAAGAATCACAGAGCTGCAATGTTAAGAGAGCGATGCCTTTAGCTCTGCATTATTCTAGTAATATCGGGGCCATCTGTCAAGTTATTAACAAGAATTGGCACGTTTTAATGGCTGATAGTAGGATCAATGAATGAGTGGTACTAAACCAACATTAAGGCTCAAAAACAAAAAATCTATTAAAAGACTTCTCTGTTATAATAATCAGAGGATACATAGTGAACAGAGAACAGGTACACTTCCATGTGGTAGGTGCAATTTCTGTTGGTCTGTTAATACCGATCATTTTTTTACACACCTAGTTACCAGTAAAAAGTTTGAGTTTAAAACTTAAGGCAGATTGCAATACTAGGCATATAGTTTACCTAGCTCAATGTGAACAATGTAAATATTTTAACCTTGGTAAGACCAATCTCACTGTCATGGAGAGAGTGAGGAGGCATGTTAGGGATTTAAAGAACAAGAATGATAAAAAACCACTAGCAAAACACTCTTTGGATTTAGGGGGTGTTCACTCTTAATTTTATGGCAACAGAAAAAATGCATGAAGATTTAAGGATGGGAGATCTCTCTACTAAAACTGAATATAGGGAGCTTTATTGGATCCTGCCTTTACAGGCTGATAAAAGAAAAGGGCTAAATTGTAAGGTCTCTAAGACCACCACTGAAACTATCCTCAAAGAACTAAAGGAACATAAAATTAAACATGGTTTTAAAACAGAAAATAAAAGCCTTCCAAAACTTGATAAAAATCTCTTAACCTAGATAGAGCCTTACCCCTTCTTCAACCTATTCATATGAATCCTAATATTAAAATAAATAACACGTTATTAAACCTTAGCGAATATCCTTTAATTAAAGATTGTATGGTTTGGGACATACATAAGCACAGAGGAAAAATATTGCAAGATCTTCGCCTGGCTCTAAATGTAAACAATAAATATATCACCATTCTACGCCAGATCAGGGAGCTTGTAACAGTATTAACTAGAGAATTCTCTACTAATGAAAAGGAGTTAACCAGTTCAACACAAATTATGAAATGTCTACCCAGCAACACACATAGATTGGTTAGCTCCATTAAGTATGACTCCTTAGTACTATATTCACAGTACTGGGATCAACAAGGAAGCGTTCTCTCAGACGAACAGAAACTCAAAGCAATAGAATCTACTTGCAAGTTCTCCCCTTTTGAAAAACGTCTCTATCCACAATTAATGATTAATAATAATGCTTACCTGACCCCGGCAATCCTGAACAAGTCTGATCCTAAAAGATCACCATCTTGCTCATGTTGTTCCTTTCCTCAAGCTGACATAACTCATCTTCTATGGTTCTGTATGCATACTGACAAACGTTGGTGCTCCCTGAAGGTTCGTTTAGAAAAAATTGGATACCAGAAATCAACCCTTTCCTGGGAACTAGCTATTCTGCACATCACAGACCTTAAGCTCCTTAAAATGAAATATGTCATCATTATCACTATTTGCTCTTTAATTAAGCTTTACATAATCAAAAATTGGCTAGATCGCACCAATCTTACTTGGACTGGGCTTAAGAATATGGCCATCAAATATATATCCTCTAAAAAACTTATCATAAGAAATATTAGTAAACATGATTATTATCAGAAATTTTGGAAACTTCTCTTTGACCACATTCTTATAGATTAGATAAGTGTTTAAATTCGAATTTCAAAACTTTGTCCTGCAACACAGTGACCCTTTTACTTAACTTGGATATTTCATGTCTTTGTGTAATAGCATCCTTAACAAGCGTCCTCTATCTGATCTTATATACTGTTTTTTTTTTTTTTTTTGGTATTAGTAGCACTTTGTAGATAGTATACATAGCTCGTTAGGTTAGTTGAGGTAAAATGTGATTAGTAGTTATCTCTGTATTGTAACTGTTTCTTTTTTTTTTTTTTCACTGTTTTCAACCATCATATTTGTACAAGTGTAAAATTCAATAAAAATGTTTTTGGAAAAATAAAATAGACTAGCACTGAAACTATGAGGTTTAGCCAGGTGATGCATTGCATCTCTTAAGGTTTTTAGCATGTGATTTGTTTAATAGATGTGATTAATTAACGTAATTATTTGATTTTGTTTTAAAGTCGTGAATGATTGTAGTATCTGTATGGTCTGATGAAGCGGAAAGTAATCCATGAAAGTGCTTACCTGTATGAACTAATGTATTATATGCATTAACGTGTTTTCTTTTTTTAGCGTTTTAAAAAAGTAGCCTTTATTGCCATGCACAGTGGATGTTTCTTTTGCATTATCTGCTTTTATTTTTTGGTTACATTCCATTGGTTCTCCTCACCAAACATTATATTCTTCATTTTAATGCTAAAAATACTTTAAAATCACTACTGGCACACTAAGAGAAACCATGTCAGCAGTGATTCCCTATGGGGAGCTCTGATTGGGGAGTCGAATAATGGGGAAGTGTCTTCGAAGAGTTGAAATCTCATCCAGTTCACACTTGAACATCCATAGTGAAGCCACACAAGACAGTGGAATTGTTTTTTTTTAACTGTACTGCACCCTGCAGCTCACCAGTGGCTGTACCAGCAGCTTGTTCCACATCCACTAGGAATGCAAGATTCCCCTTACTATTCCCAGATTTGCATTAACCCACGTGTGAGGCTGGTTTGGAGACTGAGGCACCCTGGTGTAGCATCATATTGCTGTCAAGGTTTTTTTTTTTTTACCTTAAGCCTTAACTTCCTGTTTCCCCTCCCACATACACATGCAATGTCCAATCAGTGGCTGTGCAGTGGTGAGGTGCAGTGTTTTGGCCTACTTACCTGGCAACCTCAGCCAATGTCCCACACCTATTCCCACTATGAACAATGCCCCCAGCCTCCACCAGAGATCTAACATGAGAAACATACATGAGTGTGTTATGGAAGGTTATTAAGTCTTATGTTTATTCTTCACAAAATACATATTGTACTTTCTTCACAAATTAGTAAAATAAAATGTTTATAATGTGTTTGTTAAAAAACAAAATGAAAAATAGATGCATGATTATGCAAGATATAGTTTCACATAAGTAGTAGCTTTATATTTCAAGTGTCTTTCAACTGTATCTTCTCTGTACTGACAAATAGTTGAAGGCAAAGTAAGTGCTGAAGGAGTTAAGGGGTGTTATGTTTAAAACGTGTTGCGTATCTGTGGAAACCAGATTAATCAACAGTATGCTCTGGCCTTTTCAGGCTGGGGGATGAGTCTTTGCACAGATATCTGTGAGACAGTGTATACTGGTACTAAATGTAAAGTTGCAAGCCAATAAATCTTAAGTACAGGTGGTCTGAGTTTTAAAATTTGTTAAAAGCTATGTTATGTCAAAGTTCTGCATGCACAAAATTGATAAGAAAAAATATGTAAATGTGGTATTTTCCTCTATTCTTTGAGACTGATCTGAAAATTTTAGTAGGCAGTCTCCCAGCACTGTTTATGGAATAAAGTACTTTGCACATACTGAAGCGTTATTCTTGACTCAAGACTAAAAGGTAAAACTCTTTGCTATTTATTTCTGAACTTTAACAGGTGTGATTTGCCCTCTTCGATGGGCACACCAAACTTCCCTGCCACACTTTAGATGTCCAGGCCACTAACTGAACCCAGGTCACCTGGGCTATAGTCAGAGTTGTAGCCTTCTAAAGCAGGACTGGCAAGGTGACCAGGGAATTCTTTTTGGTACAAATGAAACAGGTGCCTAGGGCAGGTCAGGATGAACTGAACATTGATATATCAGTTATGGTTCCACCATGATGTTCCACTTGGCAAAGTCCATCTCCTGTGTGGAAGATTTTCTGGCATTCTCATTCACTTCTGATACCACTGTCAGAAGGTACAATGGAATTAGAGGCTCTTCAGTGTGAGCTAGCTGCTGCCTCAGGTAGGTTGGGACTCATTTAGCTACAACTGAGAGACTTTCTTCTACTACTGGTGACTTATGAGCTTGAAACTCCACCCTTCTCGGCCTACAGAGCAAAAATATTTAGTTTCTGTCCATCTCTGAAGTTTGTGATGAAACATGAAATCAGACAGGACAGGTGGCATACAGGAATTTTCTCTTGCAATGACATTGACAATGAAGCTATAATAAACTCCATCTTTCCTTGTTGCATCAAGCAGAAAAGGGATAGACGCGCTTTCCCTTTAGTGGTAAATGGGTTGATCTCGAGACTATCACATTTCTGTTATTCAAACCAGACACAGATCATGAATTTGCAACTGCAGAAGAGGACTGAAAAGAGACAGAGAGAGAGAGAGAGAGAGAGACAGATGGACAGTGGGAAAGAGATGACGCTCCTATGTAAATGATCACATAAAGCCTACTCAGTTAAGTAGCAGCACAGTATAAGACATGACAGGCCAAGGAAAAGCAAATGGGAGTAAAAGGGTTGCAGCAAGGAATAACCAATTCCAGGCAGAGGTAGGGTAGCAGTGAGACAAAGACTCAAACAGCGGACCTAGGACTGTGTAAAAAATCACAACAGGAATAGCCAATGGCAGGTCAAGAAAACACATCAAGGATGGTGCATGTGGCAGGAGAGGAGGCAGACAAAAAGAAATATGAGTAAGGACCAAATATAACAGAAAGAGCAGAAAAGTATACCAAGGACAGACTGTCAAAAGGAGCAAGTGAAGCATAGGAAGAGGTCAAAAAGGCAAGTATCCCTGAAGAGTTTGGGAAGTACAACAGTCATGAAAGGAAGGAAGGAAGGAAGGATGGGTACTGGTGGGAGTAGTGATGGTCATAGTGGGGGGGACTTGATTACAGAGGAATCAAATGAGGAGGAAAAAGATTACGCAGTAAAGGTCACCAAGCTTAAATTAGCAAGAACAGGTCAAGTACCGATCATGGTATACAAAAAGGCAGAGAATGCTTGCAAGCAATAGACCAGCCACTGACAGATAATTTACCAGAGTGCTCAGAAGCATGGAGGAAGCAGCTTAACAGACCAGTGAGTCATGCTAGATGCAGGGAAAGGGGAAACTTTGAGTCCTTTTTGAGGTACTGCAGTGCCTGCAGTTCACTGCTGGTGTGTTACCCAATAATACTTCTATTTCGGGAATAGTAAACCTTGAGTCTGCAAGGCAGAATAGCTCTCAGAGCACAGAAGGAAAGCACAAACCAGTTCAACTCTTGCCTGAGGGAGGGAAAGAATTAGCACAAATATAGGACAGTTTGGAAATTGAGCAAAATTATTTGGGAATATAAGCAAATGTTTATTGGAATCAGGTTCCACTTTATTTATATAACATTTGTTAACTGGGAAAGTCCGATTTGGAATGAACCAATTTTCAGCGGTGACCCGGGGAGAAATGCTTCAGATTCCAATCTGCAATACAGGCAGATGCTGAAGTTTGTGCAGGAAAGGTACATTAGGATGTCAAAACAGTATAAGAAACTTCTCTGTGTGGAAGATTTTCAATTCATATATATCTAGTTAATCACTATATATTAACAAGATCAGATAATGGTAGTAGAAGTAGCAAACTTAAACTTGTCCTAACTCAAAAAAGAATATATTTTGAAATACTATACAGATTTACTAAGTATTCAAAAGTAATCCATGCAGGGCAGACAGTCTGTTTCCAGTTGAAAATCCTTTATTAAGCACACAGACAAACAATCCAAGTAAAACAAAAATAACAGAATAACAGTTTCATCACAAACTTTCTAACTATATATATACTTTTTATCAGGTATGGGAGTGAACAATTGTGCTGTAAAACACAGTGTATTGGTATACATGTTAACAAATTCATATCCCTTCCCCCAACAGTGTGACATTCAAGCTGGTCCTGCCCTACTTAGTAGCTTGTCAATAATATAACCCTTATGTACTTCAAATAAAATTAATAATGATGTGGTACCACTTAGCCAGATTAAGTTTGTGATTTTATTCAAGACAAAATACTATGTGGTTGGAATATTTAAACCTTAGACCATTTGTCAGTCTAAAAATATATAGAAATATATACATATTTATTTATCTAACATTTGTTTACTGGGAAAGTCCGACTTGGAACAAAGCCAATTTTCAGCGGAGGCCTGGGAGAAATGCTCTTGACGCATGTCTTTGTAACGTGGGAGGAATCCAGAACACCCAGAGGAAACTCACACAAATGCAGGGAGGACATGCAGACTCCACACAGAAGGCACTCTAGCCAAGAAATGAACCAGAGAACCTCTTGTTGTGAGGTGACAATGCTACCGCTGCACCACTGCACCAACTACATTTTGCATGCAAAAAATTGATAGTGCAAACCATATTCTATTTCCAAAACCTATTGTTAACCAAGATCGCTTTCGTCCTTCTAAACTTCTTCAGGTCTGTGTACAAGAACCCTAAAAAAACTATCTACACAAAATATATAGTGAAATTGTATAATTAGCTAGTATTGTTATTAAACATCATTTCAAATAAAATGGAAAAAAGAAGAAAAGGGAAAAAAAAGTGTGATGATAGAAACAAAATATACACTTCTATTAAAAATTATTTACCATGGTATTTAAAACCAGCTGAAAGAATAAAATTATTTATGTAAGCAATGTGGCAATTTTTTAACTTCCAGTACACTTTTAAGTGAATAGTAGTAGTTTAGTTCAGGCTTCCAGAAAGAGTTATACTTTAATTGCCACATAAGTTCATGTTTTTCAGCATATTCTGGATGTCTCCTTCAAAATCAACCATGACTATGAAATCCAGTATCTGGAACCTAAATCCTGTGTCTTTTATGCAGAGCAAGGTGTTTGGCTAGTGCATTATTTTTACACCCAGAGCGGATTTCTGCCATTTGATATGAAATCCTACGCTTAAGTTTATTTACAGTCATGCCCACATAAATTGCATCACATTCGTTGCACTGTGCCTTGTAAATTACTTTAGTAGTGTAACAGTCACCCCCTGCACTAGCCCTTAACGATTTTCTTTAAATAAGGGCAATAAAAACTATCACCTTGCTGTATAAATATACAAAATGTACAATTAGCTTCACATCTTTTAGTGTTTCTCTCATATAGTCTAGGTTAAATTCAACAAAACTTCTAATATTCCTGGCCTTCCTGTAAACAAAGGATGGGGCTTTAACTATGATGTTAATCAGATAAGAGTTTTCTGTGACAATCCTAGTTTTCTTTAATAACATTTTTGATACTGTGATAATCCAAAGTGTATGTCAAGATGTAGCTATTTTTTGCATTTGTTATTATCCATGGAATTTCTTAACATTCTCCTACTGGGGAGGTTGAGTGAAGGTGCTTCAGTCCTTTTCAGTTCTGTAATAGGTTCCAGGGTGTTTTTTAACATCCAACTTTCATAGCCTCTCAATAGGAAATCATTCTATTAAGTTGTTCAGGTTTCTCAAAAATTATTCCATCTCGGTGGTAATTATCTATAGCCCTAGGACTTCACCACATTATACTTGGCTTTTGCAGGTACATATTTTTACTGTGGAGTAGTAAATTAACTCTCATGAGTTTTTTTTTTAACCGATCAGTGGTGATTCTGTTATTGTTGGTGTCCTTGGAAATCTGCACATCTAAGAAAGTGGTTGAAGTATAGCTATGGGAAGAGGTAAACTTTAGGAAAGGGGTTGTCTGATTGAGGTAAGTGATAAAATCTCCAAGCTGCAAGGTGTCACCTTCCCACACAATAAAAATGTCATTAATAAAGAGCAAATAGCATGTGATATGCTGCATGCAGTCTTAACACAAAGTCCTCCTCCCATTTGCCCAAGGCTATGTTAGCTATGCTGGGAGCCATGGCAGCCCCCATTGCTATACCAGTTTTTTGTTTGTAGTGTTTGCCATTGAAGGTAAAGAAATTAAAGTCCAGTACAAGATTAATGAGCTTGCATAACCTTTACAGCTGTACCTGTGTACCTTATGTTTCTGAAATGATTCCATAACTGCTCTTATACAGTAATTGTGAGGGAGCACTGTGTACAAGGATTCCACATTGATAGTTAATAAAATACTGTCAGCTTCCACTGTAATGTTTTTTATTTTCCTCAAAAAATCCACTGAATCATTTATGTACAACTTATTTTTTTCTGCATCAAGGTTAATGGCCATGGCTTCAGTAAGGGAACCTTCACTTGCTACCACCAGTGTAAGGTGGGTTTTCTCTGTTCTTGTATGGCTTTGGTATTTTATTTATTTTTTTATTTTTTATTTTACATTAAAGCATTGAGAAAGGGTGTGTAACCTGAAAGCTTTGCGTGTCTTATAAAGGTTTTTCTTCTCGACGGTGTGTATTATTTGGATAGTCCAACTGGACACAGGTCCATTTTCAGTGGAGGCCCGGGGAGAAAAGCTCCACATGTGGATAGTTACATAAGAGTTAAACAGTAGCAGTTTTATACAGTCACATACAGATACCAGTACAGAATTATAGGATTATATGCATACTTGGAATACATAAATACTTAAACTTAACATTGTAATTTTCTTGTTCGAACTTAGACATTTTTAGTGGTACAAGGCTGAAAATGTAGCATGTCATTCAGTAGTACAATACATATGAGAATGAGACTAAGTATTCCAAAAAAGAAAGGTAAAGGTGGGCATGGGCTCCATAAATAATTATAAAGATTTGCAGTAATAAGTTTCTCTTCCCATAATGTGGTGAGATTAGTGTTCAATAAATCATCTGCTCTTTTTATGTCACCCATGGTAAATAATTCATAAAATCTGTTATCCTCATAGGTTCATAGTTTAGTACTAGGGTAACTGCCCTTGTAGGCCATTTTAAGCCTAGCCAATTACCCCACATGAGAATCAAACCTTGCACCTTGTGTCTGTAAGGTGAACACCTTAACCATTATGCCATCCTCCAGCATGTTCTCTGTCTTTTGGTTGTAGCTAGTGGTATCAGTCATAAGTATACCTCCTCCCTTGTCAGCCTTCATTATGCACCTGGATTTATCATTGCCTAGCTTGATCAATGCTTTTCTTTCTCCCTCTGTTAAGTTATAAAGTTTTTTCTTAGGAAGTTTAAATAGTTTCCTGATATCCATCTCACATTTCACTTTGAAAGCAGCTAATGTTTGATGTAGTGGTGGACAAAAGCTGCTAGGCCTTTTTATAGTTTCATCAATAGGTTTATTTTCAGTGTCATTAATTTTGCCATGAAACTGTACCTTTAAGTAGAGCTTCCTCACAAGCATTTTAGCCCGGTCAACAAATGTAAAATAAAAAATAAAAAAATAAATTTTAAGGTCCAACAGTACCCGAGTTACCTCACACCTGCAGCTTGGTACAAATGTAAGTCCTTTAGATAATACACTTTTTTCATCTTCAGTCAGTGCTTTAACAAAGTGGAGCACCTGTTATTGTGGCTGGCTCCTCCGGCTGAGCCCGGGACCTGGGTTGTAGTCAGGTTTCCAGTTGGGATTGCCCAGGTATTGTATTTGCCTCAACCCTGTCCACTGTCTGGTTTTCCTGTCTCCCTGGAGGTTCGTGGATAGGGTCTGAGACCTATGGATTTCCTCCCCTGCTTTCTGGAATCTAGGTGGGTTGTAGTAGTATTCCTCACTGTGGCTGTGGTAGAGGGGAACCTGGTAAGACGGACAAGGTCTGCGGCTCTGGTGGTGGTTGTCATTCTTGTTCTGGTAAACTGGTACTGGCTTGGGTATTGGTGTGGTGGATGGTGTCTGTGCTGTTGATACTGGTCTTCCCAAAGAAACTGGTCTCTGTGAAGGTGCTGCTGCTCCTGATAGCTGGATTGTCTGTGGTCCTGGTTGTTCTGGTAGTCCTGTAATTCATTCTGTAGAACTCTCTGACAGTTCTGGTCACCTCTGTGGCTCATGTTCCTGTCCTGATTCATCTGTGATGTCAAAGGCTTCTGTGGAGTGCTGATAGTCACAGGGGATGGGGATGGTGGGGAATGACATGGTTGGGGGCAGCCTCCTGGTGGTCCTGTATTGTGCCCCTGTCTCGTTTTGTGCGAGGATCTCCCCTGGGAAAATAATGTTGAGATCTGCTGGCCCGGTTAAAATTTCCTCTATATCCCCTATTATATATAAAACCTTGCCTACTGTTGGTTCTCTTTTTATGATTATTATTAATACTGTACCTCCTAGTAAGTCTCCCAATATAATCTTTGTCCAGTTGATCTAATTTCATTTCATTAATATTTCTTTATTTAATGGACTGCTCATATCCTTTCACTCTTTCTTTAAGCAGCTCATATTTAGCATCTAGGGAATTGTGGTTCTCATTTTCCAATGTTCTTTTTAAAAAATGTGATATCAGTTTTTGTAGCTTCCTGCAAGCTAAGGTTGTTTCTTGATAGCAGATGAATAAGTTTGTAGCTGGCATCCTCTAAAATATCTTTCCATTCCTTAGAAAGTGAATCATCCATACTTTTGCACTTTTGTTCAATCTAAGTCCCCTGGGTAGTCTCTTCTTATCTATGCTTTGTTGTAAATAAATGTGTTCCCAGTAGAGACCTTGCATGCATTTCAATTGCTTTTCTAGTTTAGAAAAAGTCTCTGAGTTCATACTTTCTGGGCACTGCCTTCCCTCTACATTTTTATCTGTTTGTATTTGATCTGCTTCTTTATCATTCCAGGTAGGCACACATAGCAAATCTTTTTAGTCTGTTGTGATCCATGTTTTAAAATGCTGGAATTCCACACCAAATTCAGGATCCTTTGACGGAAGAAAAAATGTGGTCTCAGAAACCAAAGTGCCAACAAAAACAAGTACTCTCTGTGGCATCCCCAAAGTCTCAAACAACCCACTAAACAGGTATAGTGGGTCCAAAAACAAAACAGTGCAAGAAACTTCTCTGTGTGGAAGATTTTCAATCCATATATATCTAGTTAATCACTGTATATTAATCAGATCACATAATGGTAGTAGAAGTAGCGAACTTAAACTTGTCCTATGTCAAAAAATAATAATATATTTTGAAATATTATACAGATGTACTAAGTATTCAAAAATAATCCAAGCAGGGTTTAAAACAAAAATAACAGAATAATAGTTTCATCACAAACTTTCTAATTATATATATATATATATATATATATATATATATATATATATATATATATATATATATATATGGGTCCCCTTCAAAACACCGAAAGACCAGAACATCGAAACTGTTTTGAAGGAGACTAAAACAATGAAACTGCAGAACACCGAAAAGCGCGAAATTCAAAATCCCGGTGTTATGGGATTTTGATTTAGCGCTTTTGGTGTTCCGCTGTGGGTAAATATGCATGTGTAAGTGTATTTGTGAGGGGTAGTGCTATGTGCAAGTGTGTGTTGTGACTGTGGTGTGTGTGTGTGTGTGTGTGTGTGTGTGTGTGTGTGTGTGTGTGTGTGTGTGTGTGTGTGTGTGTGTGTGTGAGGGACTGTAGTGTGTGGGTGTGAGTTTGCCTTGTGTGTCTGTGCGATCTCTGAGTTAGAATATTAAAGTAGGGGGGGTGTGAGGTGCAGGTAGGCTTGCCCCCCTGCCTATTTGTAGTGTAGGGTGGTGTGGTTGGTAGTTTGTGGCAGTTGTGTATGTATTTGTATATGTTTTTTGTGTGTGTTATACTTATGTGGTTTTCCGTGTTGTGGGGTTTCATTGTTTTGGTCTTCGGTGTTGTGAGGTTTCGTTGTTCTGAAGTAGACCCATATCTATATCTATATCTATATATATATATATATATATATATATATATATATATATATATATATATATATATATATTTTTTTTTTTTTTTTTTTTGCAGTTGGTTAACCAAGATAGTCCATTGGGCCAATAAGAACCCATTTTCAGTGGAGTCCAGGGGAGAAAAGCTCCAATACAAAGGTTACAAAAAGATTACAGCAGTTTACAATTTAAATCATTTGTAGATTCAAAGACAAAACAAAGATTAAGCAGTTTTGGGTTGATGATTTGTGGCTAGTAGCAAATTTGGCAATTTTATTATAAAAAGAGGACAGTTTTGTCTTGAGAGAGGATTGTAGGTTTGTTAGGAGAGGGGCACCATAAAGGAGGGAAGGGATGAGAAATGTAGTAGCGAGAGTGAGCTTGGTAGATGTAGTGAGGTATTGATTGTGTCGGTAGAGCATGCCAAGTTTTTGGTGGGTTTTTTTTATGTTTTTACGTTTAGTCATAGATGGGTATTGAATTTAAGCTGGTCATCGATCTGGACTCCCAGTAGTTTGGTTTCAGATACCAGTTCAAAAGGTGTGTTATTCTGGCTGGTGATGGAGAATAGTTTTCTATCGATGGTGCTGGTTTTAGAGGGGGTAAATACCATAAGTCTGGTTTTGGATGCATTCAGTGCTAGATGACTGTCTTTCATCCACTGTTCTGTGGTAAAGAAGGCGTCTTGAGTCAGCTTTAAGAGAGTGGGGATGGGTGGAGGAGCTACAGATAATAACAATCAGAAACTGTAGCAATGGCTACAGCAGAAAGGTAAGTGTTATAACACTTGTTTGCCTTAAAAAATCAGGAGAAAAAAGTATAGAGGGTAGTAGAACAAATGTGGAATAGGCAAAAGAGTAAAGATTATAGGGATAGGGGAAAACAGGGAGGGGCTTGCTATTTAATAGAATAGCGATTGAAATATATTCAGAGAAAGAGCATATAGAAGAAGTGTATTGCCACCTAGTGGCAACAGGAGAAAATTACACCAGGGAGACTGAAGGAAGTCCAATTAGGCATAGGGAGAGAATGAAGGAAAAACCTGGGAGGGATGATGGGTACAAGGGGCTGTGGTCGGCTGCTATCACGTGGAAGGCAAGATAAATTCACTTACGTTAAACGGCAACTATATAGAATACATAAATATTTTAGTATAGTTAGCATACACTGAGCCTTCTTTGGATAAGGTAATAAGCAGTCTGAAAGGCGCGTTGCGTGGTACAGGCATCTTCACAGCTATCAGGAGGTGGTATTCCTTAACAGAGAAGTTTCTGGAGTTTGTTTAATGTCTTCACTTGGGAAGGAGAAGAGAGGGAGCACCCGGGCAGGAGTACTGAGCCTTCTTTGGATAAGGTAATAAGCAGTCTGAAAGGCACGTTGCGTGGTAGCACATATATATATGTATGCACATACATGCACACACACACACACACACACACACACACACACACACACACACTTTTCATCAGGTATGGGAGTGGTTTATTGTGCTGTAAAACATAGTGTATTGGTATACATGTTAACAAATATACATCCCTTCCCCCATCAGTGTGACATTCGAGCTGGTCCTACCCTACTTAGGAGCTGTTATAATAATATTATCCTTATGTACTTCAAAAAAATTAATAATGATGTGGTATCTCTTATTAACCAGATTATTAAGTCTGTGATTTTATCCAAGGCAATATACTACATCAGTGATGGTGAACCTTTTGGGCTCAGCATGTCAGAAAGTCGGAAAATGCACCAACTTGAGTTTGCTGGTTTGTCACACACCCCACCACTCAACAAAAGAGAAACAATTCTTTACAACTTTACATACTCATTTATTTAAAAAAATACTGCCCAATCATGTGTTGCGCTATGTGTATTATAAGAGTAAAAGAACAATCAGTGACTTACAATACAGAAAATAATATCAGCATAATGATAATGGGGCTTGAAATAGTGCACTAACAAATTACCCTACTTGTAATGGCAATTTTGAATTGAACTGAAAAAAAACATGGAACACTCTGCATTTGATTTGGTATCAATTAATGACTTTTTTGTGCTGAGTTTTCATAGAGAAGTCTGAAACTGAAGATAGGTACTTTGTGCACTTCAAGCCTGAGCAAGCAGCAGTGACTTCATCTGTCAGTCAGTTTCTTTTGTCCGTTTTAATGTTGTAGTAGTAATGAGAGGTTAAATATCAAAGCAAATACCTTCTTGCTAGGAGATTCAATTACCCAAGCATTGATTGGCACACTTACAGCTCTTAAAATGAATAAGCTCAGCGTTTTCTAGACTTTGTTAATCCTACTGCTTTGGAACAAATTGTAAAACTACCCATAGAGCTCTAGTATGGTTGACCTGGTCTTTGCTAACTTATCTCCCTCCCGCTCCCCACACTGCATCTCCTTATCCCTGGTTATATGACCACAAATCAGTCATCTTCTCTGTTACATGGTACGACACCACTGCCAAATGAGACCATCCTAAGTGACTTCTCCATGGCACACCTACTTCAGCTAGCAGAAGACCTGGGCAAAATTCGCAACAAGCCCTACAAATGGATCCAAATGATAGGGCTACATATTTACCTGCAGTTTTTACCAGCACCTAAATAGCTGCATATAAATGTTT
The DNA here is from genome assembly GCF_019279795.1 of Protopterus annectens. NCBI lineage: Eukaryota > Metazoa > Chordata > Ceratodontiformes > Protopteridae > Protopterus > Protopterus annectens. The sequence continues at coordinate 1,504,128,961 of NC_056746.1, read as the reverse complement.
ATAGCAGTCTACCCTAAATCTTGTAGTAAATTCAGGAATAAACGTTTCTGGTAGCAGTACGGTATTAATACACTGTGTAACAAAGGAAAATAGTAAAAAGGTGCAAGAAATCGCCATCCCTTACCTGAAGACCACACAGGAATATGCAGTAAAGAACTTAAGGACAGTGTTATAAAACGTAAAGCACAATAGGAACGTAACAGAAGTGCAGATACCAAATGAAAGTACAATGCTTTCTTCAGTTATGTCAGAAAACTAAGGAATAACGTCCAAAAGATGCATCAAGGATAGCCATAAAAATAACACACACATTCCAATCCCAAGGATATTATATCGACTATGTATTATCCAATAAATGTAGTGCTAACTTTACCCCACCTACCTACATTGCTGAACCCACTATCCCTGAAATTGCTTGGGGGGAATGTATATAACAAATTGGCAGATTATAAAAATTCCATGCAGAGTAATCTTGTCAGAAATGTTGGGGAAGCAAACGCCTGCAACTAAGGAAATGATTCGCTCGAGTTAGGACACCCAATCCTTATTCCCATACATAAGTAAGGCCTTGCTAAACTTAATGCTATTGGGTGCCTAGAAAACAATTACTAGAAAATGGAAATCATTGAAGATCTCAGTGATTAGTAACCTTCTGCATATGTAAATTCAATTTTTTTACTGCATATGTAAATTCCTTTACTTTATAAATACTAGGTATGCTCAGCTGATGTACTACCTCTATGTTAGCCATCTTTTACTGCTTGCTGAAATGGATAAGGTTTCAGCTTGTCACATATAGATCCCTAATGTGCAGTGTGGCAGTTACTGATCTCAATCAAAGCCAGTATGATTTCTGTCTTGTGCCAGCAGTAATTTGTTTTTATTTTTTTAACCACAGTTGTGTAATTTTAGAGGTAATATGTATAAGTTAGGGCGGGGGTGTGCATTTATGTTCTGTGCCTCCTTAGCACCTCCCAGCCAATTAATCTCTCTGAGTGTCTGCCCTCAGCAGGGCCCGAGACTTCTGCTGTCTCAGCACACTATCTTCCCTCAAGATGGGCATGCCTATCCTTCACTTGCATTTCCTTCAAGTGAAAAGAAATCGCTTTTGATTCATCAGTGCTCTGTTTTGCTTTATTTCCATCAAGTGCCAATTCCACAAGAGCCAAACTAAGAAACACATACTCGCCTGACCGCAGAGACTCTGACAATGTTCTTCTAATCATAATGCTCCAATTATATTTCAGATGAACCACTTTAAACCAATAAGTATACACTTTCAATTTCTAATCTAGAACCAAATGGGAGACATACAAACATGCACTTTCTTCTTTAATCATAAAATGCCCAAGTCATTAATAAACTTGTTTGTTGTTTTAATTTATTTTTTTTTATTTTATTTATTTTACATTTGTTAACTGGGTTAGTCTGGCTGAGCTTTTGGCTCATTTTCAGCAGAGACCCGGGGAGAAAAGCTCCTCAGGACTAGAAAACAATTTATTAAATTTTAGTAACATAGTAGTAACAATCAGCTATAGGATCTTCCAAGCAGAGACTTGGAGAGAAAAGCTCCTCAGGCAATTCAATTATACAGAGTATTAACAACTGGCAGACAGGTATGTGAGTTGTTACAAACAAGGTTTTAAACAATTAGCAGAAGAAATGTGACTAGTTACAATATTATTTAAGCTGCTTAGAGAAAAATGAGTTAATAGTTAGGCAGATGCTTATTTAAAGTTGGTAGGATCTAGTTGTATAGGAGTTTGGAAACAAGAAAGGAAAGTAAGAATGGCTAGTAGGAGATGTAGGGGAGGTAGGATATAGGAGACAGACTAGATAGGTAGGTTGTTTTGAGACTGTAAGAGTTAAGAGTGGTTGGAGATAGAGGAAGGGAAGAGGTAGAAGAGGCAGGGGAATAGTGTTAGAGATACATTAAGAGTGAGGTGGTGAAAGGATGGTGGTTTCAGGGTGGTTGGCTACAGTGGCAAGACCACTTTGTTTTTAGGTATTTCCTTGTGGCTAATTTGAAACTTTTGCTATGCTGGAGGGATTTTATTTCCAAGGGGAGTTGGTTCCAGGATGTAGCTGGGTTATAGTTATAGAGAAGGCAGCCTATTTTGGTTTTGTAGATGTCTAATAATTCTTGATTTGAGCTGCGTAGTGTCCTAGCAGGGGAATATTTGGATATGATAGTGGAGAGGCTGGGGCAGAAGGAGGGTAGATAGAGGATAGAGTGGATGATTTGTAGTTGGTATAGTTGGAGCAGCTGAGGGAATTCTAGCCAGTCTAGTTGCTGTACTGCTAAGCAGTGGTGTGACTTATAGGTTTGGATAGCTGCAAATCTGGCAATCTTATTATAGGTAGTTTCAAGCTTGGAAATAAGTGTAGAATTTAGGTTTGTGAATATGTGGCAGCTGTACAGGAGTGTTGGGAGTAGTAAAGCCTGGGAGAGAGTTATTCGGGCAGTGTTAATTAAGTATTTCTTGCTACGGAGAAGGTGTCCAAGTTTCTGATGAGTTCTTTTTACCGAGTTAGTAATATGGAGATCAAACATAAGCTGATCATCTATTGTAACACCTAGCAATTTAGTACTAGATTCAGCTGAAATTATAGTGTTGTTGCAGGATAAGATGGTAAATGGACTTTTGAGTGTGTTGATGTTTTTAGGGAGGAATAGTAGGAGCTTAGTTTTTATTTTGGATTAAGTATTAGTTTGTTATCACTAAGCCAAGTCTCAATGGTGTGGAAGGATGCCTGGGTAGTTGAGTGGATGTCAGTTGGGTTGTCAGCAATGGTTATAACAGTTGAGTCATCAGCATATTGCACAAGAGATGACTGGGGACAAGAGGAGTAGAGAAGTTGGCGAAAATATTAAAGAGTAGTGGTCCAAGTATGGACCCTTGGGGGACTCCCATTTGTACAGTGAGAGGGGAGGATAGTGCAGAGAGCCATGTAACTGATTGCTGGTGGGTAGAGAGATAGCTGGAGAACCAGGAGACAGCAGGGGGAGAGAAATGTAAGTTAGTGAGTTTATCTAGAAGAAGTGGGTGAAAGACAGTGTCAAAGGCTTTAGAAATGTCAAGGAATAGGCATGAGACATTTTAAGCTTGTTAATGCTGCTTGCATTTCTTAAATAAATAAGCATTTCACAACTTACCTTTTTCCTTACTGACAGTGGAGAGGTGATGCCGCCAATGTTATCATGAAGTCTGAAGTGCAAGTGGACTGGACAGACTTCCCGCTCATGCCACAGACACAACCTTCCTAAAGATAACTGTCCTGAGGTGCGGAATTTAAGTTTTCTTCTCTTGTGTGCTGCTGAATCTTGTGCCGATTGGTTATCTGAGCTTGCAGACTAACCAGTCAGCTTGAAGAAAGGTGGAGACAATGTTGAATTCCAGGTTTACATCATAAACTCAGAACATCCACACAAAAGCAGTTTATTTCCGGACAATCTGGATAAAAAAACAGACAGGTGTTCGTTAAGTTTTTTGGTAAGTCAGTGTGTCACTGAAAATATTATAGGTTTGCCATCACGGTACTTCATGGTTGGAAATATTTAACCCTTAGACCAGAAATCCGCTCTGGATGTAAAAATAATGCACGAGCCAAACATCTTGCTCTCCATAAAAGACACACAGATTTTAGGTTCCAGATACTGGATTGCATACAAATGGGTGATCTTAAAGGAGACATCCTGAATATGCTGAAAAATGTGAACTCACGTGGCAATTGAAGCTGAACTCTTTCAAGAAGTCTAGACTAAACTACTACTCTTCACTTAAAAGTGTACTGGAACTTAGAAAATTGCCACATTGCTTACATGACTATTTTTATAGGTTCATAGGTGTGTACTATGCTGATGGCCCTGGGGCCTTTACAAGCCTAGCCATAGGATTACCCTGGCATCGTGCCACCCAACCTTAGTTCCCAGTGCCTCTGTCGAGTAGAGCCACTGGAGTTATCCCAGGGGTGAATTTTCTATTTCCCATCCACTCAAGATTTCTTTTGAAGAGGGTCAGTGAGGTGCTCTGTTTGACATGTATAGGAAGTCTATTCCATAGCATGGGCAGTCTCTGGCTTATGAACCTGCCCCTCCAGTACATTCTGTTGATTGTGGTAATGAGGTTGAGGTCTCTGGAGCATGTGGTGTAGAGGGATTGGGATTTCTTTAGATGTAGCATTTCTAACAGAGCTGGGTCAGACATGGCTTTGTAAGTCAAGCAGAGATCACCTCTAAATAGGCGATATGAGACCAAGAATAGTTGGAGTTTTCTGAGTCTGTCCATACAGGACAAGTGTTTAAGGCCTAGGATCCTCTTTGTGAGGTACTTTTGCGGCCTCTCCAGTTGTTGCAGGTGTCTAGTGAGGTACATGCCAAATGGGGCATTGTACTCTATGATTGGCCTAATGAGGGAAGAATAGAGGGAGACAATGACCTATTTCTTCCTGGATCCAAAACTCTTAGTAATGAGATGTGCCACATAGAAGGACTTTCTGACCACAGTGGCAATGTTGTGGTCAAAAGAGAGGTTGCTGTCAACCTGTCTTCCCAGATCTCTTATAACGCTTTCTGTGTTCAGTGGACTACCATCAATGTGGTAATTCATGGGAACTGGGTTTTTCCCAAAGGGGATAATGACACATTTTTTGGCATTGAGCTTAAGGCCATGGTTATGACACCAGTCATTCTCAGTGAGGCCATTCTGTAGGATGTCAACATCACTTGGGGAGCTAATAGCTCCCCACTGAGAACTATGTCAGCCAGAGTCCCTTCTTGTTGGCCTGGACTTCAGAGAAGTAGATACCAAACAAGAGAGGATCCGGGACTGAACCCTGTGGGACTCAATTGTGACTGCCGGCAGTCTAACTTGAAGTCAGCTACTTTCACAGGTTAATAGGTAGGTACTAGGCTATCTGCCTGAAAACATTTATAAGCCTAGCCAGAATGTGTTGGCTTTCGCCACCCCCTTAGATTAATTCCCTGTGCTTCTGTCCAGCAGGGCCACTGAAGTGATCCCCAGGGTAAACTTTCTGTTTCCTATCCACTTGTCAAGGTTTCTCTTGAAGAGTGTTAGCGAGGAGCTCTGCCTAATGTAGATTGGGATCTTGTTCCAAAGCATGGGAAGGCTCTGGGACAGGAATCTATCCCTCCAGCATGTCCTATTTATTGTTGTTGTGATGTTTAGATCCATAGAGCGTGTGGCTCGAGGGGATATGGTTTTCTTTAGGTGGAGCATGTCCATCAATTCTGGGTTGGACATGGCCTTGTATGTCAGGCAGAGATCACCTCTAAGTAGGTGTTATGCAACCAAGCACAGCTGGAGTTTCTTCAGTCGAGCTGTATAGGGCATCTGTTTTAGGCCAGTGATCCTCTTGGTGAGGTACTTCTGTGGTCGTTCCAGCTGTTGCAGGTGTCTTATAAGGTACATCCCAACTGGGGCATTGTACTCTATGAAGGGTCTGATGAGTGATGAGTGATGAGTTGAGGGGCACAATGACTTCTTTTGATCTGGATGCAAACCCTTTTGTGATTAGGTGGGCCACATAGAAGAATTTTCTAACCACTTTGGCAATGTGATTATCAAAGGAGAGATTACTATCTACTTGGGTCCCTAGATCCCTTATTACATCTTCCTATGTGGTAGTTTGTGGGTACTTTGTTTTTTCCAAAGTGGATGACTATGCACTTTTTGGCATTTAGCTTGAAGCCATTATTTTGACACCAGGTATCCATCTCAGTGAGACCCTTTTGGAGGATGTCTGTGGCAGCCAGAGAGTCAATTATAGCCTCTAGTTTGCAGTCGTCTGTGAACTTGGTCAGCCATAGTCCTCCTGTGCTTGCCTGTACCTCTGAGAAATATATGCCGAACAGGAGGGGTCCTAGGATGGAGCCCTGGGGAATGCCACTTGTAACCAGTTTAGAGTTGGACCTAGCTCTCGCAACTCTCACCATGTGGGTTATGTCCGTGAGCCAGTTGGCAACCCATCTTGTGACATAGGGGTTTATGTTCAGGCTGATGAGCTTGTCTATAATACCAGAATAGGGAATGGTGTCGAAGGCCTTTGCAAGGTCTAGGTAGGCTGTGTGTACCACCTTTCCCTCGTCTATAGCCTTGGTAACTGTCTCAAAGAAGTCCTCCAGGTTCAGGAGCCATGATCTGCCCTTAACAAAGCCTAACTGGGTAGGCTCCAGTGTTTGGAGGTTCCCAATGTCTCTGTTAATGAGTTCCATGATGATGTGCTCCATAGCCTTGCAGGCCAAGCTAGTCAAGCTTATAGGGCAATAGTTCCCAGGGTCTGTTGTGTCTCTACCTTTGTGGAGTGGAATAACAGTTGCTGTGCGCCACTCTATGGGTACGTAGCCTGTGAAGAGGCTGAGTTTGAACAGTGTGTTTAGATGAGGGGTTAGTTCATCTTTGAGGTCATGTTGGACGCAGCTTGGGACACTGTCTGGTCCCATTGATGCTGTGTTTTGGCTTTGGAGAGGGCCGTTTTAACCTGAGTGTCTGTGATTTCAGAGGCTCTATATTCTTTCTGGTATGGTTATGGGCCCTTTTGGGGGTGAGAGGGGGGTGAAGTTTGCACTAAACCTGTCTGTCAGGATGTTGGCGATATCGGTTGGTTCAGGGTATTTTGTGCCATTCTGCACTAACTCCAAGCAGATCTGAGCATTGCCACTTAGATTCTTGACATAGCTAAAGAATGCCTTGTGGTTATCTTTGGAGTCCTTGGCAATTTTTCTTTCGAAGCTCGCCTTGGATGATTTTATGATGGATCATAGTTTCTTGCTGATACTGATCAGGGATGTCTTCCCTTCTTGGGATTTTACTCTTTTCTGTACTAGTTTCCTCCTTCTATTGTATAGCTTGTTTATGGCAGTGGTCCACCAGACTGGTTTCCTTTTCTTGGAGGAGTGAGTCTTGGTTTTGCTTGGGATAGCATGATCCATGCATTCTTGTAGGTGCTCATAGAATGCATTAGTAAAGGATTTTGCAGCTTGGACAGCATTATCCTTTAGCATGGGGGCTTTGAAACTTTCCATCTCAGTCTTCAGTAACGTGAAGTTTGCTTTTGAAAAGTTTTTCACAGTGGTTTCCTTGTCCGGGGGTGGGGGTGTGTGGATATCCAAAGTGATTTGTTTATGGTCAGATCTAACCAGAGAGGGATTGACCTCCGGTGTGAAACACTGGTTGCTCATGTTGGTGATAACCAGGTCCAATATGTTGTCACCTTGGTGGGAGTGTTGACCAGTTGATCCAGGGCATTTCAGTTTATAAATTCTAGGAAATGTTGGGCAAGGGAGTTATTACTTGAGTAGTTCTCCCAGTTAATGTTTGGGTAATTGAAATTGTCCAATATTAGGGTGTTTGGTAGGACCTTTATGTTTTTCAGTGTTTCCAGAAACATGGAATGGGGGTCCTGGGACATGGTGGGTGATCTGTAGCAAGCTATTATTTGAATTGCAGTTTTGCCCATTCTTAGTTGCACATGGATGATCTCTGAAGTATCGTGCTGAGCCACTAACTGAGAGGTGTGTGTATCCTTGATGAATATAGATATGCCCCCGCCTTTTGTATTTAGGTCTGGGTTCTGTGGCCGAAATGTATGGTAGGGGTTCTAGCCTGGTAGTGCTGGTGTGCTCTCTGGAGCCTTAAACCAGGTTTCTGTTACTGCACATATATCAATTTTCTCCATACTGAGGAGTGCCTCGAGTGCATGCATTTTGAGGTTTAGACTTTTGGCATTGAGTAGCATTACCCTCAGTTTTTTGTTACTTGTGCTATTTACGGTGGTGGGTTTGTCTTTTGAGCCTTGCCTAAAAAAGGCACTATGGGGTGGCAAGAGCCTTGGCCAGTATTTGAAAGCCTAAATGTGATAGGTGCAAACCGTCTCTAGCAAAGCAGCGTGGCTTGTCGAGCATGTCATCCCAGGCGGACAGACACTGGATCCCCTTTGAATGACACCAGAAACTTAGGTAATTGTTGAAATTGATAATTTTTTCATTATACCGTGGTATCATTCTTGGTGAGAGCAGGATGCTACTCAGGGTCAGGGTCATACTGGCCTGGGCTATGTGATCAGAGAGCTCTTCCATGTCTCTTTTCATGTAGTCCAGGGAGGTATGGTTCAGGTCATTCACACCAACATGGACAATGACAGAGTCGTATTTGTACTTGTTCTGGAGTGACCTGAGTGCTTGTGCTGTGTGATGGATCCTGGCACCTGACAGGCAGCTAACAGTAAACTTCTCCTTATTCAGACTAGTGAGTGGGAAGTCAATGTGCCTGACTATAGAGTCACCTATTACTAGTATGTTGGATACGTTATTTTGCCTTAAGGGCTGTGATTGCGTGGCACAATGGTTTTGTGAAGTATGTGTTTCATGGTTTGTGTTGGGGGGGTGGAGGGTGCTTGGATGTCTGCTTTGGAGGTCTGTGTGGCTTTTGCAGATTTTTATTTAGAGCCTCCGACTATGTTTTCATGTATTTATGTGTGTTTTTTGCCAGTGCTGATTTAATGGGTCTATGTGAGACTGGTGGTGTGATGCAAGTATTTCCGTTCTCCTCTTGACCGTCTGATCAAGTCTTGGGTTGAGAGAGCTTAGCCTCCAGTTTGGCTGTATAATTGCATCTCCCGCATGTATTAGTGTTTGGTGGTAGGAAGAGAGGGTTGTCTGTGTACATGAGGCAGTTGTAACATTGCCTCAAAATGCCCAGATTCACCAGTTGGACTGGAGAGTACACCTGAAACTGCCCTTTGGACATGCCTAGATAGGTACAGTGAACTGTTTTACTGAATGGCTGGTAAGGTCGAATAGAGAGCCTTGTCCTTCTGTACAGTATAGGGGGGAGTCTAGTGCTAGGGTTTATAAGTGCTTGCTATGAGTTTTGAGCAAGTGCTGGGCTGAGAAATGAATGGCTTGAGTGCTTAAGTTGAAAGTTTGTCTATTTCCAAGGGAAAAATTGAAGAGGAGACTTTGTGGAGCTGGGAATAGTTATACCCTAGCTAACCGGCACTCAAAACGGGGCAAATGTGTTTTTTTATAGCAGGGAAATGAAAGAGATAGAAATTAGCCAAAAATGGCCAATAAACTACTAATTTCTGGGCTGAAACAACTCCTCCAGGGATAGATAGACTGCTCAAAGCTCCCCTCTCTCACAGGTGAACAGAGAAACTTCCTTCTATCCAAGTAAGGTATGGGCAAACACAGAGATTTGTAACACAGCCCAGAATTCAGCACTAACCTGAAAACTGGACTATACTAGCTTAGAAAGGCGGGAAACAAGTATTTCTTTTGTTTTTTTTTGTTTTTTTTTTCAGAAAATAAAGCAGATACAATCAAAAAAGCACTTTAAATGCACAGAAAAGGATACTTATTGTTATATATCTTAGATCAGAGTTGTAGTCAATGCCCCTAGTAATAAAGTAGGAAGAAACACAAAACAGTAAAAGCAGATGAATAAAGTGCATTTTTTTTGTTATATATAAAACAATAGAAAATGAACATACTGATTTAAACAAGTTACCCAATTAACCAGAAAAAAAGCTCAAAACTGAGCCCTGTTCCAGCAGTCTTCAATCAGACAAGCTTTAACTGCACACTCCTGCCACTAGGGTGCAGGGGAACCTTCTCCAAAAAAAAGATGGCCTGGATCAGTGCTCAAGTTATACAAATAAAGCTAGATTCAGCAGGCCTGAATCTGGTCTATGCTACAGCAACAAGGCTTACCAATTTCAGAAAGAAATAGTTAAAATAAGCAGGCACAATAAGCCTATAACCAGAAAGTCCCAGTTCAGAAGGGCAGAATCCAGCCTCTCCTCCCACAAGAGTGCAGACCATAGACCTTCTTAATGTAGAACAACTGGCCTGAAGCCCAAGTACTTAAACCAGAACTAATACACTTTGAAGGCTCCGTGTCTGCTGTTCTAAATCAGCAATTCCCAGCTTAAAAGGATGTAAGCTATTGCAGACCACAAACCTTCTTAATGTAAAACAACTGGTATGAAGCCCAAGTCCTTAAACCAAAAGACTTAGAATAACAGTTACAATTTAATCAGGCTACTACCAAGCAGTAATAAATGCAGCTGAATAAATAAAATTGAGTACTTTTAAGAAGTGGCAAAAGCAAAATAAAGTAGGAGGAAACACAAATACAGTAAAAGCAGATGAATAAAGTGCAATTATTTATTTATTTTTTAAGTAAAGTGCAAGGAGAGGGGAAGGAAGAACCTAAGTGGGTTGACCTTCTCAAATCTTCTCTCTGTATTAAGTAGAGTGAACACTAGACTCAGAATATGATCTCACTGTACTTGGTTAAGTGAGCAAATGAGATGGACCCAGGAGGAGTGTTCAAATACAGACTTACAGGAAGAGCGGGCAATTCCAGAGCCACCAACACTAACACCAAGACAAGAACAGGGAGGGTGAATAGGGAACTAACTCCAGAGAGACACACAGTACACTGTTCAATGAAACAATTAGGTAACAGAAACAAATGAAATACAGTACTTTTAAAACTGCAAGTTTGTACTTAACAGAAGACTAAAATACAATATTGCAAGTTTGCACTTAACTTCAGCTTCTAATGCAGGTGATTGTAGCCAACCAAGTCTCTCAGAAATTGAGCACTGTGGGTTCTATCTGTGAGCCAGTGTGCAACCCATCTAGTGATATAGTGGTTGATGCCTAGCTTAGTGAGTTTTTCTATGATTCCTGAGTGGGGAATGGTATCAAAGGCCTAGACCAGACCAAGGTAGGCTGTATGAACCACCTTGGCTTCATCCACAGCTCTGCTAACTGACTCAAAGAAGTTGACCAAGTTGAGCAGGCATGATTTACACTTCACAACACCAAACTGTGTGGGATCCAGAGTTTGGAGATTTCCTATATCCTTGTTTATTAGGTCCATGATTATGCGTTCCATAGCTTTGCATATCAGACTTGTCAGGCTAATGGGGTGATAGTTCCCAGGGTCTGTAGTTGCTCCTCCTTTGTGGAGAGGGATGACTGTAGCAGTGTGGCATTCAGTAGGGACAAAGCCTGAGGTGAGGCTGTGATTGAACAGAGCACACAGGTGAGGTGCCAATTCACTCTGTAGTTCATGTAGAACACAGCCAGGGATACTGTCAGGTCCAATAGAAGCTGTATTCTTGGCCTTGGACAGTGCTGTTTTAACCTATGCAGCAGTAATACTAGGTGCTTGGCAATCTACTGGTATTGTGATTGGTCCTTTGGGGGGAGGGGTAAAGTTGGCACTGAATCTGTTGGGCTGGATATTGGCAATATCTGCTGTCTCCGTATAGCAGGTACCATTGTGCAGTAGCTCAGAGCAAATCTGAGTATTGCTGTGGTGATTCTTTGCATAACGATAGAAGGCCTTGTGGTTGTCTTTACTATCTGCTGCAATTCTGTTTTCATAGCTAGCTTTAGAAGATATGATGAGGGATCTCAACTTTTTGTTGAGGCTGATAAAGGAGTTTTTCCAGTCTTGGGACTTCACCTTCCTCCTCCTGTTGTAGAGTTTATTTATGGCAGGGGACCACCAGATTGGCTTCCTTTTTTTGGAGGAGAGTGTCTTGGTTCTGTTGGGTATGGTGAGATCCATGCATTTGTGTACGTGTTCATACAGTGCACTGGTGTATGATTCGGCAGTCATGTAACTATTCTCCATTTACATGGGTGCTGTGAAGTTAGCCACTTCTGTTTTTAGGAGCCCAAAGCTAGCTTTGGAGAAGTTTTTCATGGTGGTTACCTTTGCGGGGGGTGGGGTGGGAGGGATGTGGATTTTCAAGGTGATTAGTTTGTGGTCGGATCTAACCAGGGAAGAGCTGACTATTGGTGTAGAGCAACGGTCACCCATGTTAGTAATGACAAGATCAAGGATGTCGCTACAGGATGTTGCTACCTCTATTGGGGGTAAGAATGAGCCTGTCCAGGGCACTGGAATTCATGAACCCCAGGAAACTTTGGGCAAGTGTATTGGTACGAGTAGTTTTCCCGGTTAATGGAGGGGTAGTTGAAGTCACCTAGTATAAGAGTGCTAGGTTGGACTCTAATATTCTCCAGGGTGCTTAGGAACGTGGAGTGTGAGTCTTGGGACATGGTTGGGGACTTATAGCAGGCTACAACCTGAATCGCTGTCTTACTCAATGTTAGCTGCACCTGAAGTATCTCTGATGCGTTATGTTGGGCTACCAGTCTGGAGGTGTGTGCATCCTTTATGAATATGGAAACACCACCACCTTTGGAGCTTCAATCCAAGTTCTGGGGCCGAAAGGTGTGGAAAGAGTTATAGCCTGTTATGATACTCAGTTAAGTTGGAACTGCAGCTACAAGGTGCTTTCTGCTGCCTTGAACCAGGTCTCTGTTACAGCACAATGTTGATGTTCTTCATTTTAAGGAGTGCTTTGAGTTAGTGTATTTTGAGATTTAGACTTCTAGCATTGAGCAAGATGACCCTCAGATTGTTTTTGTTTGTAGCTGTTACGGTGGTAATTTGGTCTTTGGAACACCACCTAAAAAAGGCACTATGGGGTGGAAAAGCCTTGGCCAGTATCCGGAAGCCTAGGGGTGACAGATGCAGGCCATCTCTGACAAAGCATCGATGTCTGTCGATCATGTCATCCCAGGCAGACAGATACTGGATTCCCTTAGAATGACACCAGAAACTTAGCCAATTGCTTGAAATCAATTTTTCCAGTTGTTTTTCCAGTTAGTTTTAAATACTACAGTAAACAGTTTTTAATAGAAGTGTATATTTTGTTTCTGTCATCACACTTTTTTCTTTTTACTTCTTTTTTCCACTTTAGTTGAAATGATGTTTAATAACAATACTAGCTAATTATACAGTTTTACTATTTTTTTTTGTAGATAGTTTTTTAGGGTTCTTGTACACAGACCTGAAGAAGTCTAGAAGGACGAAAGCGATCTTTGTTAACAAAAGATTATGAAAATAGAATATGGTTTGTACAATGTATTTTTTGCATGCAAAATGTATATATTTCTATATATTTTTAGAATGACAAATGGTCTAAAGTTTAAATATTTCCAACTATGTAGTATACTGTCTTGGATAAAATCACAGACTCAATAATCTGGTTAATAAGAGGTACTACATCATTATTAATTTTATTTGAAGTACATAAGGATTATATTATTATAACAGCTACTAAGTAGGGTAGGACCAGCTCGAGTGTCACACTGATGGGGGAAGGGATGTGAATGTGTTAACATGTATACCAATACACTGTGTTTTACAGCACAATAAACCACTCCCATACCTGATAAAAAGTATATAGATAGTTATAAAGTTTGTGATAAAACTATTATTCTGTTATTTTTATTTTATGTCGATCGCTTGTCTGTGTCCTTAATATAGGATTTTCTACTGGAAACAGACTATCTGACCTGCTTGGATTTTTTTGAATACTTAGTAAATCTGTGTAATATTTTGAAATATATTATTATTTTTTGACTTAGGACGAGTTTACATTTACTGCTTCTACTACCATTATCTGATCTGATTACTATACAGTGATTAACTAGATATATATGAACTGAAAATCTTCCACTGTTTTGTTTTTGGACCCACTATACTTGTTTAGTGGATTATTTGAGACTTTGGGGATGCCAAGGAGATTACTTGAACATTAAGATACTAGTACATATAAAATGAGGTGAGAGAAAAGATAAGATGAGTGAGGATGGAGAAGAAAAGAAAGAAGAAAAGCAGTGAGGTGGTCAAAAAGAAGGAAGGTAACGCTAAGCAAAGTAATATGTTTAGATTAGTACAGTCAAAAGCAACAAGTGATACAAGAGGAGGAGAATGTTTCTGTTGAAGGCACTAAGATAAGGTACACAGTGGGAGACAAATGAGGAAACATTAAAAAGCAAAATAACTATGAATGATAGTCAAAGAGTTACTATCAAAGATTCTGTATTGAATGCTAATCAAGTTTTTGCTTTATCTCATTTTGTATTAGGTGTTACAACCTGTCATGCTGAGTCTAGAAGATACTCCCTCCTTCCACATTTTCCACAGTCTTAAATCGAGGTAAAACTTTTCCTGTTATGATACTGCAGCTACAAGATGCAGAAGTTTTGCTAAAGCTGATGTGCGAGAGGGTATTGTTTTTTGTTACCATGAAAGCATATCCCTTCTTCCTGTTGCTTGCCAGTAATCCAATGCTTATAGACCAGGGGACCTTTGTCAAGAATAATGATGCTTCCAGAGTCTAGCTAAGCTTCAACTTTTCTCCTTTCCAAAAATATAGTATGGTCATAATGTTATGATATAAATCTAACTGCAGTCTTATCACATTCCATAGACACAGTTTCATGTGTAGCTAGTATATTAGTTTTCACATTTCCACTACAAGCATGCTCTTCAGGATTAGTGGAGCAGAATCTGGCTATGTCACCCCTACTCCAGCATCTGAAACAAGTTAACTTGTTACTTGCCAGTTTTTGTTTCACAGGATTCTGTACATTTCTTAATGCCGTTTTTAGATTTACAAGCCTACAATTCAGGTTTAAACAATGTATCAGTAACTAATACGCATTTTACTAAAGTTAGTAACTTGCTACACTTCTTGCGATTACTTTATAACCCCCCCCTTGTAATATTTCATTTATTAAATGCTTATTTTCCATTTGTGTATCAGGATGGTCTGAATGAAAAAAAGTAAACCCCTTTTAGCAATACTAGGTAATGATTTTTTTAAAAATCTGTTCACTGCTAGAACTTCTAACATTTTTATCTTCTTAATTATCAAGTTCTAATAATAGCTTTATAGTATGCTTTAAGTCATGAATCTGAGTTCAACAGCATTCCAGCCCTAACCAAGAGTTCCTTTTAAGTTTCTCGCAGTCTCTGGAGTCAATCTCCTCCCTATCCACTTAGGTTCTAATGCCTCTCCTCTCAGCAAAGAAGACAGGATTTTAGCCCATTCTGATTTGTCCTGGTTCTCCTGTGTGGCATACCATTCAAAAGCCACCAAATACAATTCGACATCATGACTGAATATTGTTTTCTGTACTAAAGCTGGTACAATTCTACGGGTAGCTATTAAAGTATCGATACTTACACGTTTCACTGCAGCTTCATAACCTAGTAGTTGGTCTCTACCTTAGAACTCCACTAAGGCCTTTAGTAACCCTTCCATGGTTGTGAGTCAAACAAAACACAAAAGGGAAAAGCAGCAAAATGTCTCTGGCTCACCACAGGAAAATACACAAACTTTGCAGAAGAGGTACAGTGAGTGTCGTGTGCAAGTCTCTACTAAACTGTCTGTTCATGCACCATCACTAGATGCTCCGAGGAAGTACCAGCGATATATAAAACATGCAAACAGAAATACAAAAAACAACCCACTTAGCTTTGCTTACTCCTGACAGTACTGTTTACAATATAGACAGTACCTTAGATCAAGGTTAAAGGTCCATGGAGGTTACTCCAACACTCAGACTTATTCCCTGTATGGCCTTTCCTGCATTAGGCTGCTAAACAAAAAGACACTGCTGTAGGCCCTGTCAGGCCCTTACTTTAGCTCCAGCAAACAAAACCTTCAGCTGGGTATGCCTCTGCCTGTATCCACAATAAGTCCCAGACGGATCATTGACCTCCAATGGTCCTGAGCACCCAGTCAGCTCATGATGAACCTCAGACAGAGAAATTATCTTCCTCATCTGCAGCTTTCAGGTTACTCTCATACAGAACACTGATACGCAAATGGTTTTCTTCTTAGTCCATCTAATACTTACATTTCCTAGCCAAAAGCTGTGACAATATTATCTACACAAGTGCCTTTACACAAACTTAAATGTACATTACCCACATTCCAACAAAGAAGGTATCACATCTCATTAACACTTGTGGTGTGGAATGTTGCACCTCTTACAGCCTACACACATAATTGCATTCCAGAGCATTTTCTTAAAAATTAACTTAAAAAGCATAAGATAATCAAGGCATTTCTACTGCGGGACATCCTAGATTAACAATCTTAGTGTCATTTAATTAATATATCCTTACCCTTTCTAATTCTGCCTATTATAAAGTAATAAGTCAGACAGTTAAAGAAGTCAGATCCAAGAATGGTCTGCACATCATAAGAACCTATGGGTGTTAACTGGAAGAATACAAAAAAGATGCTATAGGCTTGAATGAGCAATATGGGTCATGCCAGTATGAATGAATACCGCTACTTCAAGTTACACTAATTTTAAAGAACTTGGGTCAATGTAAAGTTTAGTCAACTGGGTTCATGGGGGTGTAACTTTCTGTAACTGTGCAAATCATATTAAGCTAAAAGATTTGCAGTGCCATGAGGTTACTATGTGAGCAATGTGTCTTATATGTCAGGGTTTCTGCTCTGTTTTTAGAGCTGCATCACTCAGAGGCTGTGTGTGTGTGTGTGTGTGTGTGTGTGTGTGTGTGTGTGTGTGTGTGTGTGTGTGTGTGTGTGTGTGTGTGTGTGTGTATGTGTGTGTGTGTGTGTGACTTTGTGTACGTCTGGGATCACAGAAAGTACAGTTGTGTACACTTACCATAAATGTAGATGTTCGAGTGTCTTCACTGTTGCAGTCATGACTGTAGGGTTCTCCCCTGCCGGCAGGCAGTCCTCGGTCAGCCAGAATCCCAAAGGCTGGGTCCGGCGTCGGCTGTTCAGCCATGCTCCCTGATGTCAGAGCGCCAGGAGTACAAAGCTGACAGCCGACGCCATGTTCTCCAGTTTTTCTTGCCCCAGATGTCGGGAATCCCAAAATGAATAAGGTCTCATACCCTTTGCAAATACACCTCAGAAGAATGGTGAAAAAAAGGAACCACACAAAAGTAAAAATAAGAGGGGACAGGAGGGAGGGAAACCCGACTGCAACAGTGAAGACACTCGAACATCTACATTTATGGTAAGTGTACACAACTGTACTATGTTCATCGTGTTTCACTGTTGCAGTCATGACTGTAGGGTAGAATCCCAAAGCAGAATGAAAGGGAGGTGGTCATAAAGAAGAAGGGGCGGCAAAAAGGCCCTGCAAGACAGCAGAAGCAAAGCCTGCCCTAGACTTAGAGTAGAGAGGTAGATTGTAGTGCTTTGAAAAGGTATGTACTGAACTCCAAGTTGCAGCTTCCAAAATGTCCTTGGTAGGAACTCCTCTGAGGAAGGCAGCTGAAGTGGCAGCAGCTCTGGTAGAGTGAGTCCTTACAGTCCCTGGGATTTGCTTTCCATGGTGTGAATAGCAAAATCTGATTCCATGAGCAATCCATTTGGAAATGGTCTGTTTTGAAATAGCTTTACCTTGGGAACTTGAAGCATAAGAAACAAACAATTGCTCTGATTTCCTGATGTCCTTGGTTCTGTCCAGGTAAAAATGTAGTTGTCTGTGTACATCCAAGGAATGCAAGATCCTTTCCCCCTTATTTTGAGGAGTGGGGAAAAAGTTGGCAAGTGAATAGTTTGATTTAAAGCCACTTTGGAAACCACCTTAGGCATGAAAGTAGGATTAGTCCTTAAAGACACCCTGTCTTGATGAAAAATAATATAAGGTTCCACAGCCATGAGAGCTTGCAACTCTGAAACTCTCCTGGCAGAGGTCAGAGCTAACAGGATGGCTGTCTTCCAAGATAAAAACTTGATGTCAGATGTGGCAGCAGGCTCAAAAGGAGGTAAGGTGAGCTTTTCCAAAACATAGTTGAGATCCCAAGCAGGAATGGGAGGAGATCTAGGGGGCCTTAAGTTCTTAGCTCCTCTGAGAAACTGTCTCATAAGCTGGTGGGAAAAGATTGGAGGGTCTGTATTATAATGAGCAGAAATAGCAGAGGCATGTATCTTAATGGAAGAGAAAGAGAGACCCTTATGTAAGAGGTCTGTCAGGTAAAGTAAAATCAAAGGAATGTTAGGAAGAAGAGGATCAGAATCCTGAGCCTGCATCCAGGAACAAAATCTTTTCCATTTTCCTGCATAAGATTTTCTAGTGCTAGGACGTCTGGCTTCTAAAATGACATCCATAACCTGCTTGGGTAGGAGAGAAAGAATCAAAGACCCTGGATTAACCAGGCCGCCAGGCTGAGAGTTCTGACATGGGAGTGTAGAACCTGACCCTGGTGTTGGGACAGAAGGTTCGGAGTCTGTGGTAAAACCCAAGGGGGCTCCAGACAAAGGTTTTTCAGAGTTGGGTACCAAAACTGTCGAGGCCAATTTGGGGCCAGCAAGATTATCATCTTGGGCTTGTCCTGTTTGATCTTTAATAATACCCGTGGAAGAAGAGGAAGAGGCGGAAAGGCATATCCCGAGAGGTTTCTCCAACTGAATGATAGTGCATCCACTTTCCAAGCCTGTTCGTGGAAAGTCCTGGTGCAAAAAATCTGTAGTTGATGATTGAGGTGGGATGCAAAGAGGTCTATTTGAGGACATCCCCAGACTGCTGTTATCATCTTGAATATTTCGGTGTCCAGCATCCACTCGTGTGGGTCCGAAAGGTTTCTGCTCAGACTGTCTGCCAGGAAGTTTTGCTTTCCTGGTAGAAAGTGAGCTTGAAGGTCCAGATTGCAAGCTAGAGCTGTGTTCCACAGATCCATGGCTAGTCTGCAAAGGGGGTAGGAATGAGATCCCCCTTGCTTGTTTATGTACCACATAACTGTGGTGTTGTCTGTCCGTATCAGTAGTTGTCCTGGTTGTAGAAGATTCCTGAAGGCCAACAGAGCTTTCTGAACGGCTAACATTTCCTTTAAATTGATATGCAGATGCTTTTGATCCTTTGTCCAAAGGCCCTGCAGACAGTTGCCCTGAAAATGGGCTCCCCATGCATAATCTGAGGCATCCATGGTTAGTATCTGAGTGGCAGGAGGCAGACAGAAGGGTTTTCCTTTGTTTAGAGTACATGCCTTGGACCACCAAAGGAATTCCTTTTGAAGACAAGGCAGGACGGAGATCAGTATGTCTAAACTGTGGCAATGCTGAGACCATACACTTTTTAGGTACCACTGTATTTTCCTCATATGTAGTCTTACATATGGTACGAGAAGGATGCAGGAGGCCATGTAACCCAAAGCCTGCAGGAATCTCCTTGCAGATAGCCAAGTTAAAGTTGCCAAGGTTTTGAAAGTTGAAGCCAGCTGTAACTGTTTTTCGTATGTCAGAAATGCCATCTGGGTTGTTGTGTTTAGAGAAGCGCCCAGAAAAATTATCCGCTGTGAGGGTGTCAAATTTGACTTTTTTATGTTTACAGTGAATCCCAGGAACTTGAGAAGATTCTGAACAAACTGTAGATGCTGGAGTAAGACATCCTTGCTGTCTGCCTGAATAAGACAGTCGTCCAGATAAGGGTAAATTTGAATTCCCTTGAGTCTGCAATAAGCTACTACTGGAGCCAGGAATTTGGTGAAGACCCTGGGCGCAGTAGACAATCCAAAGGGCAGCGCAGAGAATTGAAAGTGCCTCGATCCGGCCTTGAACCTGAGGTATTTTCTGCGGTCCTGCCTGATGGGAATGTGTAAATATGCCTCCTTTAAATCTAAAGTTACCATCCATGCATTTTGGTCAGCATTGGAAGTAGCTGCTGTAGAGTAAGCATCTTGAATTTTGGTATCTCTAGAAAAGTGTTCAAGACTGACAGATCCAGAATGGGTCTCCATGAATTTTGCTTCCTGGGGACTAGAAAGAGCCTTGAGTAAAAACCTTGTCCCATCTCTGAAAGTGGAACTAGTTCTATGGCTTTCATAGCCAAGAGAGCTTCCACCTGGTTTAAGGCCTCTGTCCATTGATGTTTTGGAAGATCTGGCCATCCGCTTGGCCTTGGTAGGGTATGAAAATGGAATTTGTAACCTCTTGAAACCACATCCAGAACCCACTTGTCTTGGGTTATATGAGTCCAATTTTGGTGAAAAAGAGAAAGTTTTCCTCCGAGAGGGGCTTCCAGGCAAGAAGTTCCTGCAGGCCAACAGAGGGAGTCATTGAGTCTGTTTCCTATGAGCTTGCGACCTGTCCTCTCCTCCCCTAGGGGTGGAAGCAGTCCACTGTCTTGGTCTGTAAGAGGCTTGTGTTTGAGGCCTTCTTCGGGAGCATCTGTATCTACCCCTCTGAGGCCTGTCTGAATTGGGAAAGGACCAATTTTTAGTAGGCCAATTCCTACTAAATCTGGGTGGCTGTACTTGTAAGAAATCTTTAACTGTTTGCATGGATTTTGCCTTGTCCTCCATCTTTTTAATCACCTCTTCAGCTTTAGATCCAAACAAAACATTATGCTGAACAGGAGCATCCAATAATTTAGCTTTTACTTGATCTGGCAGATTTTGTTCCTTTAACCATGCATGCCTTCTAATTACTGTGCCAGAGGCAGCAGCCCTACAAGAAGCCTCCAAGGCATCAAATCCACAGTGTAAACCATGCTTCCCAACTTGTTCAGTGGCATGCATTAAGTCATGTAATTCCTTATCATCTGCACAGGTGGAAATGGAAGTTAGCTTTTGTTTTAAAAGAGACAGGAAAAATTGCTGGTATTTCAGCATATGAAACTGACAGTTTAAAGCCCTAATAGATAAAGTAGCAGAAGTGTACACTTTTTTGCCCCATCTTTCTAAAGATCTGGAATCCTTCTCAGTGGGAATGGGGTTTTTAGCAGAAGTGGCCTTAACTCCCTTAGGACCCTGAGAAATGGTTTCAGGGTCAGCAGAAGGGTTCTTGTATAAAAACTGGTGGGAATCAGGAACCCTGTAATATCTGTCAGGCTTAACAGGAGCTGGAGGAAAAGAGTCAGGGGTTAAGTTAGCCACCGAAAAAGCATCATCCACAATATCCAAAATAGGAGGAATAGCCAGGGGTCTATGCTGGGGAAGAAGAAGAAAATCCCTTAGTCTTTTCTTAGATTCCGAATAATCCTGCCCTTTCCAGTGGAAATGTTCCCTCATTTCATGCAAAGTTTCCCCAAAAGAGAAGTCCTCAGGGGGAGAAGCTGAAGGAATGGATTCCTCAGCATCAGAATCCTCATAAGGAGGGAAAGAATATTCTTGGTCAGAAGAAGAAACTGAAGAAACAGAAGCCTGATCAGAGGAGTCATAATAAACTTCCTGCCTTGGCCTTTTATCTGGAGGGGGTTGTGAACCCCTAATCATAGTAAGTAAGTCCTCTGCCATCTAGTAACTGTTTCTGTGACTTGGGAGCCAGATCAGAAGAGGCCTGTGTTGCAGTCTTTGATTTGGAAGGAGTCTTTGCCTTTGTCTTTGCCTTTATTAGAAGCTGAGTAGGCCTGAAAACCCCTTTGGAAGCCAGTACCTGCACAGAGGCTCCAGACCCATCCAAAGGAGCATTGTCCGAAGGTCCTGCAACAGAAATATTCAAAGGCCTAGTAGGCTCCTCGTGGGAGTCCGTTTCGGCCATCGGTTCTGAAATGGCCGACGACAGGGGCTACAAAAGCGCCTCACTGATGACGGCCGAACCTGAAGCTGGCTCTGCTTGAATGATATTGTCTGATTTGGACCTCAGAGGCCTGTCTTTGTCCTTGCGTCGTTTGTGAACTCCGGTAGCCGGAACCGTATCCGATGACATTTTGTAATTAAAACGCCTACCGAAGTAATGAAATGCAAAATCGTACCTACGTTTAATTGTACATTGATTGAATCTAGCACAAAACCGACAACTAGCTACGTTGTGGTCAGGGCCTAAGTAAGGAATAGAGTAAGAATAAAAATCCTTATGAGGTATTTGCTTCCCACATGAAATACAATTATTAACTTTTTCTGACTTCGGACTGGAGCAAGAAAAAAGTTTCCCCAACGGGGTACTTAGCTTTGAGTAGGAGAAGAAAGTCTTCGGACTGAAGTTTGTTCAGAAAAAATTGTCAGGAGTCAGCCGACCGGCACTTGCGAACTGCTATCACCGCACGGCAAGAAAGACTGGAGAACATGGCGTCGGCTGTCAGCTTTGTACTCCTGGCGCTCTAACGTCAGGGAGCATGGCTGAACAGCCGACGCCGGACCCAGACTTTGGGATTCTGGCCGACCGAGGACTGCCTGCCGGCAGGGGAGAACCCTACAGTCATGACTGCAACAGTGAAACACGATGAACATCAGTGCAAGTAAGGCAGCATTCCCTTGCATTCACTGTTGTGCAATCCCAGAATTAGTACATATAAGAGCTGCTGGAGTGTGGGGGACACTCACCCACATGAGGGTGAGGAAGGCTTGCCACCACATAAAAAATGCTTAAATTAATAAGGTCAATGGTTTGGGAGTTAATGTATTTTTTGCAACAGACTGATCTCTGATGAAGTGGCAGCTTAACAAGCTGTCATACACACATTGTGTGTGTGTGTGTGTGTGTGTGTGTGTGTGTGTGTGTGTGTGTGTGTGTGTGTGTGTGTGTGTGTGTGTGTGTGCTGGACAATGTTCAGCATCACATGGTGTTACACAGAAACTGTACACAGGAGCAGCAGCAGTAGCTACTAGTTAATGGACAAAATCACATGGTGTTGCACAGTCACTGTACTTGGCAGCAGTTACTAACTAGTTAATAGATAGCATCATACAGTTTTATACAAGCACTACACTCAGCCATAGATAATGAACATATAGTGCTACATAGGCACTTTACACAGCAGTAGTTAATGGGCATCACCATTTGGTGTTACACAGACATAGTGCTCAGCAGGACTTACCGGTTAATGGACAGCATCACATGATTTTACACAGTCTCTGTACTCAGCAGTAGTTACGAGTCAGTGACATATGGTTTTACACAAGCACTATACTCAGCAGTAGTTAATGGACAACGACATATGGTGTTACACAGACACTCTACTCTTCAGTAGTTACTGGTTCATGGACAGCACAACATGGTGTTACAAAGTCACTGTACCCAGCAGTAGTTACTGGTTAATGGACAGCATATGGTGTTTCAAAGTCAATGTACCCAGCAGTAGTTGCTGGTTAATGGACAGCACAACATGGTGTTACAAAGTCACTGTACCCAGCAGTAGTTACTGGTTAATGGACAGCACAACATGGTGTTACAAAGTCACTGTACCCAGCAGTAGTTACTGGTTAATGGACAGCATGACATGGTGTTACAAAGTCACTGTACCCAGCAGTAGTTACTGGTTAATAGACAGCACAACATGGTGTTACAAAGTCACTGTACCTAGCAGTAGTTACTGGTTCATGGACAGCACAACATGGTGTTACAAGGTCACTGTACCTAGCAGTAGTTACTGGTTCATGGACAGCACAACATGGTGTTACAAAGTCACTGTACCTAGCAGTAGTTACTGGTTAATGGACAGCATGACATGGTGTTACAAAGTCACTGTACCCAGCAGTAGTTACTGGTTAATAGACAGCACAACATGGTGTTACAAAGTCACTGTACCTAGCAGTAGTTACTGGTTAATGGACAGCATGACATGGTGTTACAAGGTCACTGTACCCAGCAGTAGTTACTGGTTAATAGACAGCACGACATGGTGTTACAAAGTCACTGTACCCAGCAGTAGTTACTGGTTAATGGACAGCATGACATGGTGTTACAAAGTCACTGTACCTAGCAGTAGTTACTGGTTAATAGACAGCACGACATGGTGTTACAAAGTCACTGTACCCAGCAGTAGTTGCTGGTTAATGGACAGCATGACATGGTGTTACAAAGTCACTGTACCCAGCAGTAGTTACTGGTTAATGGACAGCATGACATGGTGTTGCAAAGTCACTGTACCTAGCAGTAGTTACTGGTTAATAGACAGCACAACATGGTGTTACAAAGTCACTGTACCTAGCAGTAGTTACTGGTTCATGGACAGCACAACATGGTGTTACAAAGTCACTGTACCTAGCAGTAGTTACTGGTTAATGGACAGCACAACATGGTGTTACAAAGTCACTGTACCCAGCAGTAGTTACTGGTTAATGGACAGCATGACATGGTGTTACAAAGTCACTGTACCCAGCAGTAGTTACTGGTTAATGGACAGCATATGGTGTTGCAAAGTCAATGTACCCAGCAGTAGTTACTGGTTAATGGACAGCACAACATGGTGTTACAAGGTCACTGTACCCAGCAGTAGCTATTGGTTAATGGACAGCACAACATGGTGTTACAAAGTCACTGTACCCAGCAGTAGTTACTGGTTCATGGACAGCACAACATGGTGTTACAAAGTCACTGTATCCAGCAGTAGTTATTGGTTAATGGACAGCACAACATGGTGTTACACAGACACTCTACTCTTCAGTAGTTACTGGTTCATGGACAGCACAACATGGTGTTACAAGGTCACTGTACCCAGCAGTAGTTATTGGTTAATGGACAACATGACATGGTGTTACAAAGTCACTGTACCCAGCAGTAGTTACTGGTTAATGGACAGCATGACATGGTGTTACAAATTCACTGTACCCAGCAGTAGTTACTGGTTAATAGACAGCACAACATGGTGTTACAAAGTCACTGTACCCAGCAGTAGTTACTGGTTAATGGACAGCATGACATGGTGTTACAAAGTCACTGTACCCAGCAGTAGTTACTGGTTAATGGACAGCATGACATGGTGTTACAAAGTCACTGTACCCAGCAGTAGTTACTGGTTAATGGACAGCACAACATGGTGTTACAAAGTCACTGTACCTAGCAGTAGTTACTGGTTCATGGACAGCACAACATGGTGTTACAAGGTCACTGTACCTAGCAGTAGTTACTGGTTCATGGACAGCACAACATGGTGTTACAAAGTCACTGTACCTAGCAGTGGTTACTGGTTAATGGACAGCACAACATGGTGTTACAAAGTCACTGTACCCAGCAGTAGTTACTGGTTAATGGACAGCATGACATGGTGTTACAAAGTCACTGTACCTAGCAGTAGTTACTGGTTAATAGACAGCATGACATGGTGTTACAAAGTCACTGTACCCAGCAGTAGTTACTGGTTAGTGGACAGCATGACATGGTGTTACAAAGTCACTGTACCTAGCAGTAGTTACTGGTTAATAGACAGCACAACATGGTGTTACAAAGTCACTGTACCTAGCAGTAGTTACTGGTTCATGGACAGCACAACATGGTGTTACAAGGTCACTGTACCTAGCAGTAGTTACTGGTTAATGGACAGCACAACATGGTGTTACAAGGTCACTGTACCCAGCAGTAGTTACTGGTTAATGGACAGCATGACATGGTGTTACAAAGTCACTGTACCCAGCAGTAGTTACTGGTTAATAGACAGCACAACATGGTGTTACAAGGTCACTGTACCCAGCAGTAGTTACTGGTTAATGGACAGCACAACATGGTGTTACAAAGTCACTGTACCTAGCAGTAGTTACTGGTTAATGGACAGCATGACATGGTGTTACAAAGTCACTGTACCTAGCAGTAGTTACTGGTTCATGGACAGCACAACATGGTGTTACAAAGTCACTGTACCCAGCAGTAGTTACTGGTTAATGGACAGCATGACATGGTGTTACAAAGTCACTGTACCCAGCAGTAGTTACTGGTTAATAGACAGCACAACATGGTGTTACAAAGTCACTGTACCTAGCAGTAGTTACTGGTTCATGGACAGCACAACATGGTGTTACAAGGTCACTGTACCCAGCAGTAGTTATTGGTTAATGGACAACACGACATGGTGTTACAAAGTCACTGTACCCAGCAGTAGTTACTGGTTAATGGACAGCATGACATGGTGTTACAAAGTCACTGTACCCAGCAGTAGTTACTGGTTAATAGACAGCATGACATGGTGTTACAAAGTCACTGTACCCAGCAGTAGTTACTGGTTCATGGACAGCACAACATGGTGTTACAAAGTCACTGTACCTAGCAGTAGTTACTGGTTCATGGACAGCACAACATGGTGTTACAAGGTCACTGTACCCAGCAGTAGTTACTGGTTAATGGACAGCATGACATGGTGTTACAAAGTCACTGTACCCAGCAGTAGTTACTGGTTAATGGACAGCATGACATGGTGTTACAAAGTCACTGTACCCAGCAGTAGTTACTGGTTAATAGACAGCACAACATGGTGTTACAAGGTCACTGTACCCAGCAGTAGTTATTGGTTAATGGACAGCATGACATGGTGTTACAAAGTCACTGTACCTAGCAGTAGTTACTGGTTCATGGACAGCACAACATGGTGTTACAAGGTCACTGTACCCAGCAGTAGTTACTGGTTAATGGACAGCACGACATGGTGTTACAAAGTCACTGTGTTCAGAGTAGTTACTAGTTAGTGGACAGCACGACTTGGTGTTACAAAGTCACTGTGCTCAGAGTAGTTAGTGGTTAATGGACAGCACCATATGGTGTTACAGACATTGTACCTAGCAGTAGCTACTGGTTAATGGATAGCATCACATTATGTTATAAGGACGCTGTGCTCTGCAGTACTTATTAGTTAATAGACACCATCACCATATGGTGTTACGCAGTCACTGTATTCACCAGTTAATGGTTAATGGATAGCATAATATGGTCTTACACAGACACTGTGACCAGCAGCAGTTACCAGTTAATGGGAGACATTACATGGTGTTACACAAACACTGTACTCGGCAGTAATTACTAGTTAATAGTCAGGTCAACATTCTCGTGGTGTTACACAGACACTATATTCAGCAGTAGTTACTGGTTAACAGACAGCATCACATGGTATTACACAGACAATTTACTCAGCAACAGTTACTGATTAATGGCAGGTCCACATGGTGCTACATATTCACTGTACTCAGGTACTCAGAAGTGGTTACTGGCTAATTTACTGCACCATATGGTGTCACAAAGCCACTGTACTCTGCAGTCATTACTGGCTAATGGACAACACCATATGGTTTTACACAGACAATGTACTCAGCAGTAATTACTAGTTAATGGACAGCACCATATGGTGTTACCCAGTCGTACTTAGTGGTAGTTACTGGTTAATAAACAACACCTCATGGTATAACACAGTCACTGAATACAGCAGTAGTTACTGGTTAATAGGCAGCACCACATGGTGTTACTCAGTCACCGTACTCAGCAAGTTACTGGTTAACAGACAGCACCACATGGTGTTACACAGTCACCGTACTCAGCAGAATTTACTGGTTAACAGACAGCACAATATGGTGTTACATAGACACTGTATTCAGTAGTAGCTACTGGTTAATGTACATCGCCATATGGTATCACACAGACACTGTACTTAGCAGCAGTTACTAGATAATGAACAGCACCACATTGTGTTATACAGACACTGTACTCCGTAGTAGTTAATGGTTAATGGACAGCACCATATGGCATTAAACAGCCTCCATGCCCAGCAGTAGTTATTACCAAATGTGGAGTGCCACAAGGTAATACTAATTGTTTTACATAGCAGGAGTAGTTAGTGGTTGATATGCAGCAAAACACACCAGTGTGCACAATCACTGCATAGAGCAGCAGTGTTTGGCAAATAAACACCAATGCAAACTTATGTATTGTCACTGTACAGAGCAGCTCTTACTGCCTAATGTACGGATAATGTGCTATGACTTGCAGTACCATATGGCAGCATGCAGCCACTGTGCAGAGTATCAGTGTTTTTCAAAGGAATTTAATAAAACATGATTACAAATTTAGGACATTAAATTGGAAAAAAAATGCAAGCATGAGCCTTTAAACAGAAATATAGACTGTATAAGAGGTTAAGAGCTACACAAAACTGAATGCAAATGTTACAAAAACATGACTTCCATGAGCAGGTGCTTTGCTCAGCATATCTAGAGCACCCAGTTTAAAATGCCTAGTTTGGGTAACGTACTGAAAGTCAACAACCTAAATTACCAACCAATTCAGTGCCAGAAACTCATGAATCACTACAGATAAAGGATATAAAAATAGCAACTTCAGCTGATTTAGTGATCTTGTCTGAACTCCCAAATTCAAAGGAATCACCATCTTACTTGTATGGTCTGTGTAAATTCTGATATTTTACCAGATTTTCTTAATAAATATGAAAAACTGAGTTTGATTATCCTGATTTCTGTCAAATCAAGATTCTGTGTCACTGTAATGTAAACTGCTTATAATAAAACACAGACTGTTAAACTTTGATCATCATTACTTTCCGCTCCACCAACTCTAGTTTCTGTTTAAGTTCTTCCTAGGCTGTACACGTCAACAGTAAAGAAATCCACAAAAAGACATTCACGAATTGGCCACTTACTCTTGGGTTTATCTTCGGGTCTATATCAGCATATCGAATGCTGAAAACACTGAATGCAAGTTCATCAAACTGAAATGTTCGAAATCTCAAAAGAGTGAACTGACGGAACATCGATTTCCTTCCCAGGGAAAGAAATCGGTGTTCCGTGCAAAAAGAAAAAAAAATAAAACTTTAAACACTGACAGAAGTGATGGGCTTCGCCCCCCACAGCCCCCTACTTAAATATACCAACTCCGAGACCGCACCACAGTGAAGGTAATAGCAAACTCAGATGACGGCCCACCAATTTCTTTCCCTAGGAAAGAAATCAATGTTCTATCAGTTCACTCTTCTGAGATTTCGAACATTTCAGTTCAATTAAATTAAATTTGGCGTTTTCAGCATTCGAAATGCTGATAGGAACCCTTATCTTCAGCTTGATCTTTCTGTGCTGGAGTAATTTTAATTTCCACATCTTTCCAAGGATTTTCCTGATCAGCCTTAAACAACTGTAACAGTTTCTTCTCAGGAATTCTATATCCTATGTATTAAAGGGAAATACAGTATGACAATGTTATTTATATAATGTACTGTTTAATACAAAGGAAGATAACCTGCAAAATGCTCTCACTTCTTTTTAAACAAAGAAAAGGGGAGTTCCTAGTCTATAAGTAGGAATGTGCCCAGCCACTAGGTCTCATTTTAACAAGGTACTGGCATCACCCTGCCCTTTTTCCACTTTGTACATGGGGTTAAGGTGTCACATCAGTGTTGACTATTACCTAGAGCCAATGCTCACACTCCAGTTTACTGCAAAATATGAAGTCCATTTAAAAATAATGAGTGCTTTGTTGTTTAACAGACGCAGGACTTCCTGCTCTTTATTCACATCATTTCTGCTGGCACCTACCTTAAGGATATGTTGACATAACTTTACATTACTTTCCAGACACGACTGTACAGTGTTTCTCTAGTAACTTCCCCATTTGCCACTTATCCCAGTAAAGGCCCCTTTGGCATCCTGCTCTTATGTTTCTTCATAAATCCTAAACCGAAGGACTCATTCAGTATTTCTATCTGAACTCTAGCTTGTGTACGCCTTGGTGTGTTATAATTTTGGCTCATTTCGTGCAGTTTCATATTACTACAACAAATGGTTGTTTCATTTTTGATTTAGTATGCCACCTGTATCAGCCACCTCTCACAAGCCCTGCCGTGTACATCATAACATCATTTTAAAGTCGCACAACTGCTGCTCCTAGTTTTCAGGAGACATGGGTATGTCACAGAATGAAGTCTCAAATCATACACCAAGCACAATAGCTGATGCTGCCTTGCATGACTTCTGTAAAGAGGTAAAACTGATCGATACATTTTCCCTTGCTGTTAAAACCTTTTAACGGAACTGTCTGATGAATAAAGAATAACATTTAATGATAAGAAGAGAGTGCTATCCTCTATTACTGTGCAGCCACTGAAATATTTGTAGTTTAATGTCAAAGGGATACTTTTGCTACAACGAACCATTTTTTTCACTTCACACCTGGACACTCCAGAAAAGCACAGAGTGGATATGGTGCGAGGGGGACTATTAAGCTAAAGTATTTTACTGCAGATCTGTTGGCACCTTTGTAAACTGTATTTAAATTCTGTTACTCTGCAATATATAGTTTCCTGTTCCTGGGAATATGTGGCCTTTTCTCTTTCAGATGTAAAAGCAGATGGATGGAAGAGAAATGCATTAAATTGATATCTGAAATGTAAGAAATGGATTTGAAATGTAATATGATAAAGTTTTTAAGGTGAGGCCCTAATTGCTTGCATATAATTGTTGCATATGATTTTGGAGACAGGAAAGTAACAAACTGCAGTTGCAGTGAACTCCAAAGAAGCAGCTGTTAATGCTAGGAAGATTGTAATTCGTATTCAAGTTTGAAAACTTGTTAAAAGGTCAGTTGCTTGTAAATACTGAGGAACCAGTTTGTGTCTGAGAAAAGAGACAACTGTGATGTAATATAATGTAGAAAGGAAATTATGTAATCTCTAGCCTGATTTCTAAACAGAAATGAGGAACTGGAACAGACTGCACGGAAATGGCTTGCTAGTCACCATTGGTCATTACCTTTTTTAATAGAATAAGTAGGGCCAGTACTTCTTTAGTTACAGGCAATCAGGATATTTAGTTATCTGCAGGTCAGATTCGTATTTTTTTTTTTTTTACATATTCTGAATGTTTGACTGTTATTTTGATATTACCTAGGCACTTTCTCATTCCTCTGTCTATTTAATCTGTATCTGCAGTGTTTGCCTTATTGCTTTTTTTATTTATATATGCATTATTATTTATTATCTGAGAAGGGGGTTATCCTCTTTTAGCACTGTAGGGCAACAAGCTGTGGCCTCAGTCTCCAAACAGATGGATCACTTGAGCTTTCATATTTTATATTTGGCTACATAAAGAGTGGTCCAATGGGCTTTGTATTAGAACACTACCCCAACCAGATGCACAGTAGAAAGGACTGCCTGAACCTCGCCCAACACCCTGAGCATGATGTTTATTGTTTCTGTACATGTGAATTAACATAAGATCATCTGTGTCTGCCATATTAATATTCAAAACATTGAAATGTATTTCTTCATTCAAAATAGTTGAATGTGTGCACTGCTATAACTGTGCAGTAACTGATGAATGCAAAATATGTAACATTGAATGAATATATAATACAATACATTAAAAATAGTAAAATTTAACATTCATTCACATGCCTTTCTAGGATCATAGCAGTTTGGAAGCTAAATACTGCTTACAGATATTATGCAATATATTGCAAATAGTAAATTGTTTGTGCTTTCTTCTGACTAGAAATATGTACGTCTTGGTCTGTAGCAGTGCGGAAGCTACTGACAGCGACCTGAATGCAACGTATAACGAATGGACATGAGCAAATGTAGTTGTTGGAAGAAACATGCAGTTTTTAGGCTACTTCTGTAGTGTGGCATCCAGTGGTACTGCACAGTACTTGACATCAGAGTTGATGCCAGGCATATCAGTTAGCAAATACATACAAAGGATTAAAGTGATGAAAAATAATTAGTGTATGAGTGAACGCCATTATTTACTGGTCTGTAGCCACTGCATCTAAGCATAGTTTACCATTTTCCTCAAAGCAGTGCTATCTTAAAGTTGGTATATTTAAGTAGAGGGGGTGTGGGGGGGGGTTCAGCCTCCCCATGGGGGTTGCAGGGGGGGGGGGGCTTGCCCCTCTGAAAAAGTGATTACTATACTCTACTATACTACAGAAAGTGATTTTGATGAAATACATTTTATTTATTTATTTACATTTGTTGACCGGGAGTGTCCGACTGGATGTAGGTCCATTTTCAGTGGAGGCCCGGGGAGAAAAGCTCCACAGTTAAAATATACAGACAGTAGTTACATTGGATTTACATAGCAATTAACAATTTGATCAACATAGCAATTAACAATTACAAACATAGTTACAGATGAAGAACATAGTACATCAGTAGACAACTAGAATCTTTATCATTTGCGAAGTACATAACAGACATTAACAATTGTTACAATAAGAAGTTCCTGCTGTATAATAAGTAGTTAGGCTTATGAGCATCCAAGCTTGCTATAATCAAGGTAGTTCGTGGGGTGGAAAAAAAGGTAGTGGGTGGATGGGGTGGGTGACATTAGAGGGGGAGTTGCAAGGGCATAGCCAGCATATTTTTAGGTGGGCTTTTAGTAAAGTTTTGAAGTGGGTGCATGATGGTATCGAGGTAACTGTGGGTGAGAGGGAGTTCCATAATTTGGCTATGGCACAAGAGAATAGAGCTTCTCCTGCAGAGTTATTGGCTTTAGTGACCTGTAAGTGATTTTTCTTGCTGGATCTTAGTGGTCTGGTGGTGCGATAGGGTTGGAGAAGATTTTGGAGGGATGGGACTTTTAGTGGATGGTTTACTAGTTTGTGGACGAGTGAGAGTTGATACCATTGAAGGAGGTGAGGGAGTTCAAGCCAGCCCAGTTCAGCAAGTGAGAGACAGTGGTGACTACGGTAGGATGCCCCTGTGGTGAATTTGGCGATTTTCTTGTAGCAGGTCTCGAGCTTGTTTAGATCGCATTGCCGTAGGTTGGTATATATTGGAGCGGCATAAAGTAGGGTGAAGATAAAGTGGGAATTTGTTACAGAAATCTTTGCTGCTTTGGTGAGAAGTTGCTTATTTCTGTATAACGCTCCTAGTTTTTTGTGGACTTTTTTTTATGGTCGTGGATATGTGAATGTCATATTTTAGTTTACTGTCTATTTCCACTCCTAGCAATTTGGTGTGTTCAGTTGGGTATATAGTGGTGTTGTCTTTTACTGTGATGTTAAACTGAGAGTTGTTTTGAGTATGTTTGGTGGGCTGGAAGATGAGTAGTTTAGTTTTGTTTGGGTTGAGTATTAATTGGGCATCGGATAACCAAGTTTCAACAGAGGAAATGGCTTCCTGTGTGACTTTTTACAGTTTGGGTAGGGACTGGGCTGAGCAGATGATGGTTGAGTCATCTGCGTATTGTATGAGTGTGCCATGTTTGGAGGCAGAGGCTAGATTATTGGTGAAAATAGAGAAGAGTAGGGGTCCAAGGATGGATCCTTGGGGAACCCCTATAGAGACAGGTAGTTGGGGAGATATGTCATTCTGCCATACAACGGACTGTTGGCGGTCAGACAGGTAACTCCGAAACCAGTTGGTGACTGATTGAGAGAAGGATAGGTTATTGAGGACAGAGATGAGTTGTTTGTGTGGGACCACGTCAAATGCTTTAGATAGGTCTAGGAAAGTAGCAGAGGAGAGAGAGACATTGTTTTTATGCTGAAGGATAGTGTTAGTAAAGGAGAGTAAGGCAGTGGTGGTGCTATGGTTTGGTTGGAAACCATGCTGAGTATTGGAAAGGAGGTTGTTAGTAAGGAGGTAGTCTGAGACCTGAGAGTGAATGCATCTCTCTAGTATTTTGGAGAGTGGAGAGAGAATAGCTATGGGGCAGTAATTGGTTAGTTCTGTGGAGGGGCCACCTTTGTGGAGGGGAATTATATGTGATACTTTCCATAGTGTGGGAATGTAACTTTCTGACAGAGATCGGTTAATCAAGATGAATACTGGGTAGGCTAGAGCACCAGCTGCGATTTGTAGGTATTCACTTGGGAAGTTGTCTGCTGCTAATCTGGAAGGCTTACATTTAGTTAAGAGTTTTTTATGTTGGAAGTAGGAACAGGAGAAGAAGAGAAGACAGTGGAGAGATTACTAGTTGAAGGTGTGGGTTGGAGGGGAGGGGGGGGTGTTGTCTAGCTAGTGATAATATGGTTTGTGTAATTTGTGTGTTGAATGAGGTAGCAATATTTTTGAAGGAGTGAGGGATGTTAGGAAGAGGGGTACTGCCTTTATCTCAGTGGAGGATGGAGTTTATGGAGGAACAGAATTGTTTGGGGTTGTGTTGGGAGGAGTCTAGGGCAGACTGATAGTATTTGCATTTGTCCTGTTTTATTAGCTTTTTGACTCTATTGCACTGTTCTAGGAATTTCTGTCTACTTGAGGGGGTTTTGGTTTTGCGCCAGTGCTCACAGGCTTTATCCCTGTTTTTCATTTCCGACTTACTGGTTTTCTGTAGCCATGGGGAGTGTTTTGCTTTGGTTCTGGAAAGTCTTATGGGGGCGTGGTAATTAAGGATGCTCAGGAAGGTAGTATTAAAAAATTCAACTGCGTCATCAAGACTGAGGTACATTACAGGATCAAATTATACAGGTCATACTGCGTAAAAAATCCAACACTATTACTCACACCAAATTTTAATGCAAAGCTTTCGGGTTAACCACCCTTCATCAGTACATAAAAACAGTAAATTTTTACATTGTTTAAACAGGGAATCATTTGTAATCACATGCTACAGCCAGCCTATCGTCCTAACTACCAATTAACTTTTAAAGAGAAAACCTCTCTCTTAATTCTTACAACAAAAAAAAAATAAAATGCATTTCTAAAAACTTACAATATCACTCAATTACTACCAATATTATTTAAAACATAACACATACTGAGAATTAAGAGATAGGTTTTCTCTTTAAAAGTTAATTAGTAGTTAGGACGATAGGCTGGCTGTAGCATGTGATTACAAATGATTCCCTATTTAAACAATGTAAGAATTTACTGTTTTTATGTACTGATGAAGGGTGGTTAACCCGAAAGCTTTGCATTAAAATTTGGCGTGAGTAATAGTGTTGGATTTTTTACGCAGTACGACCTGTATAATTTGTGACTGTGATTTGTGATTTGGTATTACTGTGAGCGTCAAAGTTAAGGGAGAGCTTCAGCCAGCTATGAGTTTGCCTAACATTTCGAATAATGCGTTGAAAGAATCGAAACGTTCGGTGAAGAGACTTTTACAAAAGCAAGATAATCCATTGTTACAACTGGTATTTAATGCACCTCCTACGTTGGCAACTGTTGACCAGACATTGGAGGAATTCAAGAAGAGGTTGGAAATATTAGAGAAAAAAAGTGCAAATGTATAAACAACTCCAATGGCAACGGTTAAGTTTTCAGGCTTATTTGGAGTTGGGTGTAGTACCATGAGGGCTAAGAA
The DNA here is from genome assembly GCF_019279795.1 of Protopterus annectens. Classification (NCBI taxonomy): domain Eukaryota; kingdom Metazoa; phylum Chordata; order Ceratodontiformes; family Protopteridae; genus Protopterus; species Protopterus annectens. The sequence continues at coordinate 1,504,094,168 of NC_056746.1, read as the reverse complement.
TATTGAAAATGCCCTCGTATGCTAATACTTACACTGAGCTTCTTATGCAATGGCAACAATTAAATCTAAAGCTAAGTGCAGATTATATGATGCTCATGAACACTTTCTTTGAACCAATTGAGAAAGAACTCTTGGAAGAGATAGAGACTTTAGAAAATGACATCTTAAATATGCCATGTTATGTGAGTTTCAGTGGAATGTATCAAGCCGTTTTGGATCGTTTACATTTGCTTGATACGAAGCTGGAAACTAAGAAAAAAAAAAAAAAATACAACGAGATGTCAATGATTTTAAGAATGGCCACATCTTCTCGTGGCCGAGAAATGAAAATCAATACTGGTTTTCTAAGGGCAATGCTGCAGGTTTCAAAGAAAAAATAAAAAATCCCTTAGACCAGTTAGATACATTACAGACAGTACAAACAAGTGTAGACCCATTGTCCAATCAGAAGGGTCATATGCAAATTCGAAAACCCATTATATCCAATCAGCGGCTAGAGTCATCTGCGAAAGGCGTACCGGATGACGCGCAGATCCATTTAGAGGTTCAAGGGAATGCTTCAGTTGATAGCGTCGTACGTCCTAAAACGAAGGAACTTAGTGTTTTTCAGAGTCCGCATAATAGCAAGGATAAAAATGTGTAAAGAGAAGTTACTTCTTTTTCGCCTTTTCGGCTAAAACAGCCGGAAAAGATATCAGTACAGCAGAAGATAACACCGAGAGATCCGTCGCAACAACGGCAGATGCAGCAAACAACAGTGGGGGTGAAGAGGAAGAACAGCAGCACTGCAGTTCACAACAAAGTGACGGCGCTGATACGAATGGTAAAAGGTACTGTTAACATTTCAGTAGAAACGCTAACTGCCGCACAATTAGACCTTTTAAATAAAGGGTTGAAATTTATTCCGAATACTACAGATACCATAGTGCAAGCAATAAACAGACTTGAAACTGTTTGTGAGAAATGTGAGTTTGAAATTCATTTTTAAAGAAGTGGATTCGCAACGATTTATATGTAAAAAATTAAGCACTTTTTTACCTTTATTATGTCCAGTCTTGATTGCCTTTTCAGATACTGCTGAAAAAGAATTAAGAGCTTTCTATTATAAGAGGAATAGGAAAAATGTTTATAATTTGTCCTACCTTGAATATGAAGCATTAAGAAAGTTACAAGAAGATGATAGGTTAATAGTTAAACAAGCAGACAAAGGAGGTGCAGTAGTAATAATGGATAGGGAAGTTTATATGACAAGTTTTAAAAGTATTTTAAATGATGTGACTTTTAAAGAAATAACATTTAGTGAAGTCAGAAAGTGTATTTCAGATGTCAACATGATAATATATGATTTACAATTGAATAATGATATAACTATTGATTTGTTTAACTATTTATCTCTGCCATGCCCTAGAATACCACAGATATATGGGATTCCGAAAATACATAAATGTTTAGAAACTCCACCACTGAGACCAATTGTTTCAGGGGGTGGTTGGGTAACCGAACCAATTTCAAAATATTTACAAATGAGATTAGGGAAATATCTGAGTAAATGTTTCACTGTATTAAAGGATACTAATAGTTTCCTGTCTGATTTATACAAATGGTATGTAGACAATATAGGAAAAAAAATTATTTTTGTGACACTAGACATTACATCACTTCTTACAGTAATTCCAAATGGTTATAGAGAAGTAGAGAATATATGTATTTTATTAGAAACAGTATTAACAAAAATGTTTTTATTTTTGATAAAATACCTTATTTACAGCTGACAGGAGTGGCAATGGGCACCCCAGTAGCAAATGTGTATGCTAATTTGGTACTGTATCAATGGGAGAAACAGTTTATACTCAGTGAGTTAAATATTTGAAATACTAAAGTTAAGTTTTATAAGAGGTTCGTAGATGATTGTTTTTTAATATGGGATGGTAATATAGAAGAACTAAATAATTATATTATGTACTTAAATGACTCTACGGAATTTTTAATATTTAAAATGATGGCATCAGAAAAAAGCATAGTACTTTTAGATATTCATTTATATAAAAATGGGGATAGAATAGAATCTACAATACATAAGGAAGTTGATACTTGTAGATACATTAGTAGAAGTAGTATGCATGCACCACATACATTTAAAGGAGTAATGAAGGCAGAAATGAGAAGAGCTCGTAAACTTAACACTGAAGATAATAATTTTATAGTTCAACTTAAGGAAATGATACAAGAATTTGAGGGGAATGGTTGCCCAAGACAGGTTATAAATGATATATATGAAGATGTACTGAGTGGTAGAATAGATAGATATAAACCAATGAGAACTTAAAATGGAAAGACAAAGCGAGTGTTCCCAGTCAATAAATCACTTGACAATTACGCGTTTCGTCCACCTTTAATCTCTGTGAACTTCATCAGAAAACAACCATTATATAAAACAACCATTTTAAATACTATTGGAACAGCAACCACATGATGTTGTACACCAATGAGAATACTAATGTAACCATCGGTTGTCTCATTCAGCAATATATTATCCAAAATGTGTACCCATTTAGTTTCACTGTTTACATAAAACTAAATACATGAAAATAAAAGCGTAAAATGTAATTAATAAAAACACTTTACATATATCAACAATACTACTAAAACACTAGTGTGAATATAACTAATATTGTATTTTAAAGCCTCTGTGCTTGCAAAAAACATTTAATATTAATAGATTCATTTAATCCAGGCATAGCGTCTGCTCTAAGCATGATTTGCCAAAAGGCTTCTCTACATTCCAACAAAACTTTATAATTACCAGTGAACAATTCGTCTTTAACTTTTTCTAACACTGAAAAAGTAAACTTTTTGAATAATGGACAGTTTTGTGCATGTTTAGCAAGTGCGTTATTGAAATCCTTGTTTTTTATAGCCAACAGGTGCTCATAAATTCTCTTGTTCAGTGTCAGTTTAGTAGAGAGATGGAACAACTCAAGTTGCCAAATAAAAAAGAAAATGTGGTGAGATATGTCACCACATTTAACCTTAATATGAATTATATACGTAATATAATAGAGAGAAATTGGCTTATTTTGATGGCTATGCCGGAGATAAAAGTTGTTGTAGGAGAAAAAACACAGTTTGCATATAGGAATTCTGAAACGTTAAAACAAAAGTTATGTTATAAGGCTTGTAAAGAAAGGAAATCCGCAATGAAGAATGGGAACAAAGAAATGTTTCAATTGTAGTTGTTGTAGTGATATATATGATAATGCAGATACATTTGAACACCCAACTAAAGAAGTTTTTACCTTTAAGGCTCCCATAAACTGTAATACTACCCAAGTGGTATACGTGGCTACATGTACAATATGTACATCATTCTATGTAGGTAAAACCACCAGAAAATTGAGAGAGCGGATAGTAGAACATAAATCTGAAATAAGAAGGAAGGTATTGACAAATACATTAAGTAAGCATATTCTTGATAATAATAACACACGTAGATTTAAGTTTAGGGGTATATGTACGGTGGATATGGGAGTTAGAGGGGGTGATATGAACAATACACTAGAATTTAAAGAATATGAATGGATAGTTAGACTCCAGGCAGATGCCAAACCTGGTCTTAATAATGCTGTTAGTTTAAAGCCAATATTAGTAAAAAGGCAAAGAGAAAATGTTTGAATTTTCAATTTTCAGTATGTGTTATGTTTTAAATAATATTGGTAGTAATTGAGTGATATTGTAAGTTTTTAGAAATGCATTTTATTTATTTATTTTTTGTTGTAAGAATTAAGAGATATGTTTTCTCTTTAAAAGTTAATTGGTAGTTAGGACAATAGGCTGGCTGTAGCATGTGATTACAAATCATTCTCTATTTAAACAAAGTAAGAATTTACTGTTTTTATGTACTGATGAAGGGTGGTTAACCCGAAAGCTTTGCATTAAAATTTGGCGTGAGTAATAGTACTTTAGAGGATGCCAGTTACATTCTTTGAGGGATGAGATGAATGTTAGTGGGTTAAAGTTTAGGTTTTACGTATTTGATGGTAGATGACAGGTTTAGCTTGGTATAGGTGTTTTTTGAGTAGGAATGCTGGGGAGTGATCACTGAGATAAGCAGCCTGCTATATATGACTGGGGGCTCTTACTGACTAGTATCCAATCCAGGGAAGTGTGCTTGTTGGAGTTTTTATTTATCCTGGTTGGCGACTGGACTAGTTGGGTGAAGCCATGAAGGTTTAGATGATGGGTTGGATGGTTGCCAGAACAGGATTGCCAGTCAACATTAAAATCACCTAAAATTATAGTTTCTTGGGAGAGATGGTGGGTAGACCAGCTGAGGAGGTTTTCTAGTGGAGGGATGTTTTAGACAGGTGGGAAGTAGCATCAAATTATGTTAATGGTTTTATTTTGAGGTTGGTATATATATTATTTCTCCACTGCCTATTTGTGGAGCTGATGATTTTAAGATCTGGATGTTTAGATGCTGTTTAAATATTATAGCTATACCGCCTCCTTTCTTGTTTAGCCGGTCTACTCTTAGTATGCCGTAACCGGTAGGGAGGATTTGCTCACTGGTAATGTGAGGTTTTAGCCAGGTTCTGTCAGGATGACTATATCTGGGGAGTACAAGTCTATAGTGGCATGGAGTTTATGGACCTTGTTGGATATACTTCTAATATTTAAGCTTAGTAGAAGGAAGTCACTTGGCTTTCTATTGGCTGTGATTTGGGAGAAGTTGTTGTTTCTAGTCTGATTTTGAGGAGTGGGGTTGGAGATGGTGGGGCCAGGGTTGGGGTGGATTTCTCCATTTAGGGCTAGTTTTGATATGCATGAGGTTATTAGTTTTCTCAGTTTTTGAATGTGTTTGTTTATTAAGGAAACTTTATGATTGTGCTCTGTGGGTAATAAGTATGGTGGGAGGATTACTATGTTAAGTTGTAGGTATGCTTGTTGTTTGAGTAATATAGTTAATAGAATATGTGAGGGGTACATAGGGATGGTTCTTGAGTTGGTGGGGGGGCTGAGTGAGGGTGAGACATGAGTGGTGGTGTGAGTAGTAGTATAGTGGTAGTGGTTGAGTGGGAGAAAGATGGAGTTTTGGTAGGATGTAAGATATGCAAGAAGAGTGCATGCAGTGAGCATAGGTATGGTATGCTTATACATGTTAGCTGAGGAGGAGTGATAGTAGTGAAAAGATGGAGGAGGTAGTGTTGGATTTAGTGCCGTGGTTGGCTGTTGGAAAGATGGGAGGGGTTTATGTGTGTAATAAAGGTAGGACCACTGGGGGTGGGAGGGAATTGGGGGCAGGGTGGGGAGGGAAGCGGGCAGAGACCCTGTTAGTTGCTCTTATGAGGGGGCTGGAAACAATCAGGTAACAGAGTAAACTGATAAAAGAATATATAATAGTGAATATGGAGACTCAGGTAGGTACCCTGTATTTCTACGAACTATCAGTTAGCTGTGCCCCAGTTCAGGCAGTTTTAGTAAGTTTTATGGACGGGCTGAGCATAAAGTGCTCAAATGGTGGTTGTAGTTTTAAAAATGGTGCCTGCCACAGGTAATATGTTTTAACTTTGGGATTGGCTTAAGGTAATAAACAGGGAAGGGGGAGGGAGAGGGGGAGAACAAGGGTGTGAGCAGGCAGTTCTTTTGTACTGCTGCTAATGAACCAAGATCCAAACAAAGACAAGTTTGTGTTTAAGAAACAAGAAACAATCAGAATTGACCAAGGACTGCTCTGAAGCTGTAAGTCAATTCTTAAAAATTTCTCAGGTGGAAAAGCAGGATAACCTTGTATCAGTAGGCTACTGTGGTCTCAATTTAAATTAACAAACACACACTATTTGATCAGTTATGGATACTATTTGCTAACAGAAGGGAATAAAAGAGAAAATGGAAGATGAGTGTGTGTGTGTGTGTGTGTGTGTGTGTGTGTGTGTGTGTGTGTGTGTGTGTGTGTGTGTGTGTGCGCGCGCGCACGTGCGCATGTGTTATATGTAATAGTTATATATTATTGTATAATAATAAAACATGTTGTTTTATTATTTGTAACTTTTCTATATTTGTATTACTATGTTTATTTGGAAAGCAAAAATGTGTGGGTGCTCATCCTGTGACGGCTTGGTGCCCTGCTCAGGATAAGTTAGTAGCATTGTGCCCATCTATTGCTGGGACTGGGGTTCAGTTCACTAATAAAGGATATGGGTTAACTGAATCACAGAAGGGTATAGACAGGCTTCTACTTAACAGTGTATTATGAGCATCTTTGTTTGCAACTTACATATTCTATTTTTTCTCTCTTTTTGGGCATGTATAATCTTGGTTGTACATCCCAAAAAAAAGAAAAACATCAACTTGTTAATGTTGAAGCTTTATCATTGTTCTGAGTTTGTGCCTGGCAATGAATTTTGACTGTCCTAACATTTAAAAAAAAAGGACTGAAAAAAGTAACTCTGCCAGAATGAACATTTTTTGAGAACGGCACAGTATGACCACACAATGCATATTCACAGTTAATATTCATGATGACACTGTCAAATCTGCATGGCCTGTTAATCATGCTTGATTAACATGCCATGTCAATCACTTTCACCATGCCCATTTCTGTGTAGAAATGCTGGTGAGGCAGTGTTCTAATACAAAGCCGTCCAATGACTAGTGGTGGCAGGACTACTATTCCAGAAAGACAACTGTGGGGAATTAGAAAATTCTGTCAGTTTTTCCTGGTAAGTGCATGTACAGGTCTGTGGTTGTGAAGATAATCTTTGTAAAGCAGTCACAATGGGAAATGGGCACTGGAAGACACTGCCGTTCACAGAGAGAGAGCAGTGAGAAAGGATCCTAGGGTTTTACACCAAAGACACAGCTCTGCAAATGATCAGTCTACATTCTTGGTGTGTATCTAGATGTTGGGAGCCCAAAAGCAAAACAAAAGTACATACTAGACTTGGGGTCAGACTGCATTTTATGAACAGATTATTGAATCACACTTGTGTGTACCCTTCTTTTTTGTAGTTTAACCTACTGGGAATCAGTGCTGTGACTCAACAAATATCCCTCTGGTGACAGCTTGGTGCCTCCTTTACAACTTGATGGTAGTGGTGGGATTTAAACATGTGTGCCATTCAGTTGTGACACTGGGAAGACAGACATGCGCATACTAGGAGAAGGAAAGTGTAACCTTAAGTAGGTTAGCATAACCTGGAAAGCTGTTTTTCAGCCTTAAACATACCATTACATTCTGCCCAAAACCGGTATTATTTCCACTAACACAATAACATTAGGAGTGTTAAGAACAGACAAGAGCTAAATAAAGTTTTTTTTTTCCTTTTTTAATTAGGCAGTCTGACTAAGGTAATGGGCACTGTGTGGGTGGGTGTGATGAAGATTCATATTCCAGATCACCAGCTATTCAGCCAATTGGTATGCCATACTCTGACTACGCATTTGGTTGCTAATCTGATCTACTGAACTGTTCACAAAAGGCACTTAGGACAGGGTGAGAATCCTGTTTGCCTTTCTTTTTCATTAAATAACTTTTCTCTCTCTTGAATGGTGTCAACCATTACCTAAACTGCTTCCTCAAGTTCCCTGGCTGCCTGCTGGAATGGTTGCAGAAAGAATGACAGCCAGATGATGCAAAATGGATACTTACAGTGACTGTGTACTCTGGGTCATGCATGACTAAGCTGCATAACACTCTGCTCTAATAAGATAATTTTGGAAGCAGGTTTCTTTATCTCTGGCCTAATACATCTGTAATGCACATGGCATGCCCTAAGTAACTGTATTATGCAGCTTGAGTGATATGAGACTATAACAAGTTTTTCTAAAAGCATGCCTGAAATATTATAAAAATTCAGTCTGCTAAAGGGGTCTATTTTTTCACCTGAAATACAACACAAAAACTATGTACAGAAACTAGTTAGAGATCAGAGTTCCTTGCAAAGTGGCTTACTTACATCAAATAGTTTGAATTACAAAAAAAAATGTTTTATGCTGATTTTGATATACATGATGGTCTTGGTTCACCTTGAAATGTCTCAGACAAGTGATTTTGGAGGATTAATTACAAAATCAATTATTGCTTATGGCTGATATTTCAGGGAACAGCTTGTTAAAGTCAGATGTTTGGAAAATCTTTTTAAGTGATCATTCTGTATCTGCTCTTCAAAAATATTTAAAATTTGAACAAAAATGGTTTCTACATGTAAATAAATGTTAATCTGAAGCTACAAGATACTTGGTCTTGTGTAGAAAAACTGGATTAAAGTTATAATTTTGCTGTGTACATGAGGCAGTTGCTACACTGCCTCAAAATACCCAGGTTCACCAGATAGATAGGAGAAAGCCCATGGAACTGACATTTAGACATGCCAGGAGGAATGGTCATCATTACTAAGTACTGGAGTTGTTTCCTTGTAGGACATTTAGTACTGCAGCTATTATCTTATAGAACTTTTAGTACTGATAGCACCTGTGTGTGCTGTAATAACTGCTACAAACATTTGTTGAAGTGCTGGTAGAATAGGCTTATTTAACGTGCAAGAGAGATGAGAATTAGCAAGATCTAAGGGAAAAACTGAAGAGCAGACTTTCTGGCAACGGTAATAGTTTGCCCCAGCTTAGTGGCACTGCACATTGTGCAAACCCGGGCTTTTAAAGCAGAAAGTTGAAAGGGCTAGAAAAGCTGCCCAAATGGCCAATAATCTATAATTGCAGAGCTAGAAACCACTCCTCTTATAGTAGATAGGCTGCCTAGTGCTTACCACTCCCACTAAGTTGAAAAGCACACACAGAAACACAGAAAGCTCTGGGGAGCTCAGAAACTACAATACAGTCCTGAATACAGCAAATATGTATCTGGACTACTCTAGTAACAGGAAAGGCAGGAAAACAAGCTAGAACTTTTTTGTTTGTTTGTTTTAGCAAAAAAACTGTTAAAACAGTAATAAAATCACTTTAAACACAGTGCAGGCTAATACAGCAAAAACTGTTAAATTAAATGTAATTAAATGAAAAAAATACTTAACTGAAGTGCAGAATGCAGTATAATCAAGAAAAAGCAAAATGGAGGTACTTAAAGTCTCTCTTTCTCCTTTCTGTTGCTTTTGTAGTCTGCAGGATGTCAAAACTAGATCCGCGGAGCTTGAACAAGTGCAAACCCATACAAACATGGGCTTTTAAAGAGATCATACAGTCTTCCCAATGTCATCCACTTAGGAAACAAGATGCAATACAAACAGTAAATGCACAAGATGTACTACACAGCTCTGCATGCGCCCAGTCCCAGTCCCAGTCCCAGTCCCAGTCTCTCCTTATAAGACTGCCTCAGTGCCTAAGTAGTTTAAACCCAAGGCTGTGCCATCAATAAGGAATGGCACAGATAAATGTCAGGATGAAGATTTCAAGTGGTACAGCTGTTACCAACCTTGACTAGTATGAAAGACTGTAAAGCACCCTGTCCCTAAGTGTGACCTTTTACTAGGGGAACCAATGGACTCTGGGGATCATAACAATACTGTACAGAAAATTCTACTTCCTATTATTGAAATGACATAATGCAAAATCCAGAAGAGTGACAAACCAGATTTTATGTCGAGAAATTACAGTATCTGTCAGAAAAGCACTTCCAATATAAGCCTCATGCATCCATATCTACATCAAATAGTCTCCAAAGAAGGAACCCAGCTGGACAAATCTCATGCATGTGTTTAAAGCTGAGACTTAGGTAATCTTCCTTTAAGCTATCATATGGTCAACAGTACAACCAGGTAAACTAACCCTGATGAATCACGATACCCTGTATGAGCATCCACCAACCACCAAGATACTGTGCAGGCCCAAATGATTAGTGGAGATAGAATACCGCATTAGTTGAGCTGCCAGTCCCCTAGAATCCAATAAAATAAATGAAGTGGTCAGTAAGTATCCCATCATGCTTGTATCATAATGAGGGGTATGAAAAGTAAATATGAGTTACAACTAGAGCCATTCCTACCAGGTTTAGTGCTTCTCTTGGGACTTCTTCTCAGGAGGTCATTAGAGAACACAGCTCCTATGTGACAATTTCAGGCATTATAGAAGAGGTACAATCATGGAAATACATCTGGGTCAGGAATGAAACCACCACAGAAATCTGGACATGGAAACTCAGGCTATTGTTAAGAACTGTACACACACCAGATAAGTAAGAGAAAGGCTTCAATATCCCTTGAAACCAATCCTGGGCCAACACACTATTGCAGTCCATTAACAAATGAGATGAGGCAGGAAAACATAATTTTTCACACTTCACATCCAGTGGAGAAGAACCATTCTGCAGCTAAATGTCCCCCAACTTTAAGAAAATCTTAAAGGCAGTAACTCAGATTATCTGACAACCACTTTTGGGACATGAGATGACATTTCTTCTTCCTGTACATATGAAAACTGGACTCTGGCACTGGGCGGTCTCATCCAGACACTATATCTCTCAGGAAATGTGTCAAATGAACTGTCTCCCATTAGAAGGAGGAGGATGCTTGAAGAATTTTCACCAATGAACTCTTCCACTAAGCCTTAACTTTCCAGAATGCAGTTAGCCATGTAGTATAACTCGCCGATAATGCTGAAGCAGAACCAGAGCAGAAAGCAAATCCTCTACAGATTTGCCCTTGTGGAGCTCGTAGCTTCTCACACCCTCTGGTGACTCCTTTAAGGAGGTGGAAATGGGAGTCCCTTCAAAGGGGTCCTACTATCTGTACCCATAAAGTGCCAACATCTCCTAACAAGGAGGAAGGTGTACTAAGTTACTACAGCACAGGTTCATTCTCTTAAACCTCCTGTACAATGGAGATATCATAACTCTCATGAATGATGTACTTTAAAGAACCTACCATGCCAGACAGCTGGCACTGGATAAGAGTCATCATCCAAAAATCAGGAAGAATTGCAGGCCCATTAAGTAAGTGGAATTTGTAGCTGTCCTGATGCCGGCATGACTGGCTGTTATGTGGGGCAGATAGATACACCCCTTTCCATTCCCCACATAGATCTAATGTATACAGAGAAGAGGCAACTTTAAAAAAAGTGTTGTAAACAGAAGGGAGCACTGTAATCCATCAAATCTGGGATAAAATACCAGTATTATCTATTCCTGACTCAGGTTAGAAAGGATAACAAATGTCTGTTGCAACCAGTAGCGTTTAGGCAGTCAGAAGAGATTGATGAAAACCAACTGACATAACTGAATAGCTCTGGTATTCCAATATCCCAAGAGTACATGCTCTGAGTGCTTGGGAGACGCCTAAATCCATTTGCTTCTAAAAAGGACTTTTTGCTTGGCTACTTTGCATTCTAATCTATTATAACCTTATTGGTAAACAAGAAGTACTGAGGTTTGACCTGAAAACAAGAAGGACTGAGGTTTAACCTGAAAGAGCACAGTTTGTAGTAAAATCTGCGAGAGCAGATGCCTAGATACACTCCCTCAGGAGCACAGTCTCAACAAAACCAATTCAGACACTGTAAGGGAAAATCATTGAATCAATAAACATTATTATTTGTCTGATACCACTGTCTGCAGAATGCAAGACCGTATCAGAAGACTAGAATCTAAGCATCTAAAACATAAGGTAGCCTCTCCCTACAGATTTTACATCTGTCAGAATACTCCTGAGAAGTGCAGGGTGGGGATGCCAAATGTGGATAAATTGGAGAACTGTCCCACAAAGAAAGTCTCGTCCATAGGACAAATAAGTAACAGTAGAATCTATCAACCCTGCCTGTCTGTAAGCCTACACTAGGTTGCTGAAGCAGGAGACACTCTTGGTACCAGAGAATAAAGACAGACTGACCTTTCCATTATACATAAGGACTTTGGAACCCCCAATGGCTGCCATTTGCTATGTTCATTCTCCCAAAGGAGCTCTGCAATATGCATAACTATCCTAATGATTCCATTGCTGGGATTATGGAAAGCTGGCAATCCCAAATGTGATTATAGAGTGCAGACAGTACCCCTATCACAGTTGGGCATGAGGTTGCATGGAGTGCATCAACTTATGCAAAATTAGTGGTACATCACCCTCCCAACGGACATGCAATGTGTGGATCTTCCATTCTTTGCAGAATTGCAGATGTGGCTGCTTAAATGAATGACAAGGAGCTACTATAAGCTCTTTTCTACAGTTACATAGACTTTTTTTTGTTTTTAACTTTGGAGGACAATTTTTCTTTTTTTATCTTCAACGTTGAGTTTATTGGAGCTTTACTCTGGGGATTGCTCAGGTCACACACTGACCTAGCTACGGCATGCATCTGCAGACTTGCTGTAAGATGAGCACTGTCACAAGCTTATAGTCACGGACCACAATGACAACACTAATGTGATGCTTTTATAATTTTATTTGGATAACTTTCCAGAAATGTCATTGCTGATATCCCACTGTACTCTTTACAAAGTTTAGCAAGAAATCTAGGCTTCCAAACCATAAAAATGTGTAAGTATGTCAAGTTTGTAGCTCACACCAAAGCAGTATCTCATAGGAGGTACACATATACTATACTCTATGCTGGATTTTATCATCTGGGTTTGAGAGAGGTAGCTGCCATGGTAGGAAAAGTCCTCTACTGTTTATCCCTTGATGACAGATTTTGGAGGATTATTTCCAAGGACCTGCGCACGTTTATAAAGTACCTTTATCTTTTTGAGGTTCCACAAGAGTGCCAGTGAATGCCTTCAAACATATGTGGAGGTCTTTCCAGTGTATGTAAAAATAGCATAGTCATCAATGTGTCAGCATTAAGTAACAGATTCCTTAGAAGCTTCAGTCTCTAAAGACAATAAACACTTAAAATGCCTGTCATCCATTTTGTGTTCTTTGTCATGATAATAGAAATGTGGAGAAAAGAGGACTACTAAGAATGTGTAAAGTAAGGAAGAAGCAATGAAATACTCTTTTATGATTGGGTGACAAATGGATCTGTCATTGAACCACTGTAGATAACTCTGTCTGATGTAAGAGCCTCAAGACCCCTATAAATCAGGTAAGGGCAGCCAGAGCTCACCACTGCCTTCTCAAAACCTTCAAGAATAATTTAGTCAGAGGTCTTTATCAGGTCAGTGATATCAAAATGCAGGTCCTGACTCTGTCTTAACATTTTATTGGCTCTAACTAGTAATATAACTCATACTTGTAGTTTTCTGAGATGGTCTAAAACCATGAGACTGTTAGGACGTCTTCACTAATTGAAAGCAGGTTTTCCCTGCACTGTAAGGGAAAAGCACTGAATCAATAAACATTATTATTCATCTCCCTTCATGAAGATAAGGTTTTTGGCACTCCTTACATCTTCTATATCCTCCTTTTTACTCATATTAAGGAAATAAGTTCATGAATCTTCAGTTTCAGGTCCCCATCATGGTTTTACAGACTTCAGCAGTATGCCATCTTGTTCTACAGCTTTGCTGTTGACTTGTTTGACAGCACACCTTATGTATTACTCCTTGGATCAGCATTAGGTTGCTTTATAGGATTTTACAGAAGAGTGTAATAAATAGTACCATTAAAAAGGCTCACTTTCCATCTAACATGTTTCACCTCACTTCCCTTCAGGGGTGCTAGGTCACCTTGGTATTGGAAAGAAGTACACTATGACAACTTGAAACATAAATGTCCCCATCAGCATAAAATACTCTGTATGTGAGACCTGGCACCTTCTTACTGCAAATCATTCTGTAAAAGTTTAGAAAAGAAATACCTTGGTGTATGCCACTGAATAGCTAACACTTTTGGAAGCACACAGCGTTGGCTAAACATCATGCATCAGATTACCATGACCTTCCCCATCCCACAAACCTGTATATTTTAAAATGAGACCGAGTTCACAGACATGATTTGGAAGTCAAAAGCTACCCATTAAAGATGTCTCTCCTGCAAAATTCCAACATACAGGTAGACTTGCCTTTTCCAAAAAACAAAACACCAGCCAGTGTACTTACTATTTATTTAAGATATTCTAAACCTCAAAACCTCAGCTTTGGCCGGCTAAGAACTTGCTGTATTCAACTGGATGTATAAGAGAATTTAAGTACCTTTATCTGCTCTTTTTTTTCAGAAAAATACAGTATTTAAATTGATTTTAACTGTGTGGAAGGAATATTAACTGAACTGGAAGTTAGTCAGTGTTTGCTGAATTTTGTTATTTGCTAGTAATTACAGGTGTGGGGGTAGTCACATTCTTTGATTTCCTGTCCTTGCCTATTTAAGTGGTACAGTGTGAAATATTTTCTGCTTAAAACCCTCAGCTTTGGCCGGCTAAGAACTTGCTGTATTCAACTGGACGTATAAGAGTATTTAAGTACCTTTATCTGCTCTTTTTTTTCCAGAAAAATACAGTAGTTAAATTGATTTTAACTGTGTGGAAGAAATATTAACTGAACTGGAAGTTAGTCAGTGTTTGCTGAATTTTGTTATTTGCTAGTAATTACAGGTGTGGGGGTAGTCACGTTCTTTGATTTCCTGTCTTTGCCTATTTAAGTGGTACAGTGTGAAATATTTTCTGCTTAAAAACCTCAGCTTTGGCCAGCTAGGAACTTGCTGTATTCAACTGAATGTATAGGAGAATTTAAGTACCTTTATCTGCTCTTTTTTTTTCAGAAAAATACAGTATTTAAATTGATTTTAACTGTGTGGAAGGAATATTAACTGAACTGGAAGTTAGTCAGTGTTTGCTGAATTTTGTTATTTGCAAGTAATTACAGGTGTGGGAGTAGTCACATTCTTTGATTTCCTGTCCTTGCCTATTTAAGTGGTACAGTGTGAAATATTTTCTGCTTAAAAACCTCAGCTTTGGCCGGCTAAGAACTTGCTGTATTCAACTGGACGTATAAGAGAATTTAAGTACCTTTATCTGCTCTTTTTTTTCAGAAAAATACAGTATTTAAATTGATTTTAACTGTGTGGACGGAATATTAACTGAACTGGAAGTTAGTCAGTGTTTGCTGAATTTTGTTATTTGCTAGTAATTACAGGTGTGGGGGTAGTCACGTTCTTTGATTTCCTGTCCTTGCCTATTTAAGTGGTACAGTGTGAAATATTTTCTGCTTAAAAACCTCAGCTTTGGCCAGCTAAGAACTTGCTGTATTCAACTGGACGTATAAGAGAATTTAAGTACCTTTATCTGCTCTTTTTTTTCAGAAAAATACAGTATTTAAATTGATTTTAACTGTGTGGAAGGAATATTAACTGAACTGGAAGTTAGTCAGTGTTTGCTGAATTTTGTTATTTGCTGGTAATTACAGGTGTGGGGGTAGTCACATTCTTTGATTTCCTGTCCTTGCCTATTTAAGTGGTACAGTGTGAAATATTTTCTGCTTAAAAACCTCAGCTTTGGCCAGCTAAGAACTTACTGTATTCAACTGGACGTATAAGAGAATTTAAATACCTTTATCTGCTCTTTTTTTTTCAGAAAAATACAGTATTTAAATTGATTTTAACTGTGTGGAAGGAATATTAACTGAACTGGAAGTTAGTCAGTGTTTGCTGAATTTTGTTATTTGCTAGTAATTATGGGTGTGGGGGTAGTCACATTCTTTGATTTCCTGTCCTTGCCTATTTAAGTGGTACAGTGTGAAATATTTTCTGCTTAAAAACCTCAGCTTTGGCCAGCTAAGAACTTGCTGTATTCAACTGGATGTATAAGAGAATTTAAGTACCTTTATCTGCTCTTTTTTTTTCAGAAAAATACAGTATTTAAATTGATTTTAACTGTGTGGAAGGAATATTAACTGAACTGGAAGTTAGTCAGTGTTTGCTGAATTTTGTTATTTGCTAGTAATTACAGGTGTGGGGGTAGTCACATTCTTTGATTTCCTGTCCTTGCCTATTTAAGTGGTACAGTGTAAAATATTTTCTGCTTAAAAACCTCAGCTTTGGCCGGCTAAGAACTTGCTGCATTCAACTGGACGTATAAGAGAATTTATGTACCTTTATCTGCTCTTTTTTTTTTCAGAAAAATACAGTATTTAAACTGATGTTAACTGTGTGGAAGGAATATTAACTGAACTGGAAGTTAGTCAGTGTTTGCTGAATTTTGTTATTTGATATTAATTACAGGTGTGGGGGTAGTCACATTCTTTGAATTCCTGTCCTTGCCTATTTAAGTGGTACAGTGTGAAATATTTTCTGCTTAAAAACCTCAGCTTTGGCCGGCTAAGAACTTGCTGTATTCAACTGGACGTATAAGAGAATTTAAATACCTTTGTCTACTCTTTTTTTTCCAGAAAAATACAGTATTTAAATTGATTTTTAACTGTGTGGAAGGAATATTAACTGAACTGGAAGTTAGTCAGTGTTTTGCTGAATTTTGTTATTTGCTAGTAATTTCAGATGTGGGGGTAGTCACGTTCTTTGATTTCCTGTCCTTGCCTATTTAAGTGGTACAGTGTGAAATATTTTCTGCTTAAAAACCTCAGCTTTGGCCGGCTAAGAACTTGCTGTGTTCAACTGGACGTATAAGAGAATTTAAGTACCTTTATCTGCTCTTTTTGTTTCAGAAAAATACAGTATTTAAATTGATTTTAACTGTGTGGAAGGAATATTAACTGAACTGGAAGTTAGTCAGTGTCTGCTGAATTTTGTTATTTGCTAGTAATTACAGGTGTGGGGGTAGTCACATTCTTTCATTTCCTGTCCTTGCCTATTTAAGTGGTACAGTGTGAAATATTTTCTGCTTAAAAACCTCAGCTTTGGCCGGCTAAGAACTTGCTGTATTCAACTGGACGTATAAGAGAATTTAAGTACCTTTATCTGCTCTTTTTTTTTCAGAAAAATGCAGTATTTAAATTGATTTTAACTGTGTGGAAGGAATATTAACTGAACTGGAAGTTAGTCAGTGTTTGCTGAATTTTGTTATTTGCTAGTAATTACAGGTGTGGGGGTAGTCACGTTCTTTGATTTCCTGTCCTTGCCTATTTAAGTGGTACAGTGTGAAATATTTTCTGCTTAAAAACCTCAGCTTTGGCCGGCTAAGAACTTGCTGTATTCAACTGGACGTATAAGAGAATTTAAGTACCTTTATCTGCTCTTTTTTTTTCAGAAAAATACAGTATTTAAATTGATTTTAACTGTGTGGAAGGAATATTAACGGAACTGGAAGTTAGTCAGTGTTTGCTGAATTTTGTTATTTGCTAGTAATTACAGTTGTGGGGGTAGTCACATTCTTTGATTTCCTGTCCTTGCCTATTTAAGTGGTACAGTGTGAAATATTTTCTGCTTACAAACCTCAGCTTTGGCTGGCTAAGAACTTGCTGTATTCAACTGGACGTATAAGAGAATTTAAGTACCTTTATCTGCTTTTTTTTTCAGAAAAATACAGTATTTAAATTGATTTTAACTGTGTGGAAGGAATATTAACTGAACTGGAAGTTAGTCAGTGTCTGCTGAATTTTGTTATTTGCTAGTAATTACAGGTGTGGGGGTAGTCAAGTTCTTTGATTTCCTGTCCTTGCCTATTTAAGTGGTACAGTGTGAAATATTTTCTGCCTAAAAGCCTCAGCTTTGGCCGGCTAAGAACTTGCTGTATTCAGCTGGACGTATAAGAGAATTTAAGTACCTTTATCTGCTCTTTTTTTTCAGAAAAATGCAGTATTTAAATTGATTTTAACTGTGTGGAGGGAATATTAACTGAACTGGAAGTTAGTCAGTGTTTGCTGAATTTTGTTATTTGCTAGTAATTACAGGTGTGGGGGTAGTCACGTTCTTTGATTTCCTGTCCTTGCCTATTTAAGTGGTACAGTGTGAAATATTTTCTGCTTAAAAACCTCAGCTTTGGCCGGCTAAGAACTTGCTGTATTCAACTGGACGTATAAGAGAATTTAAGTACCTTTATCTGCTCTTTTTTTTCAGAAAAATACAGTATTTAAATTGATTTTAACTGTGTGGAAGGAATATTAACGGAACTGGAAGTTAGTCAGTGTTTGCTGAATTTTGTTATTTGCTAGTAATTACAGTTGTGGGGGTAGTCACATTCTTTGATTTCCTGTCCTTGCCTATTTAAGTGGTACAGTGTGAAATATTTTCTGCTTAAAAACCTCAGCTTTGGCTGGCTAAGAACTTGCTGTATTCAACTGGACGTATAAGAGAATTTAAGTACCTTTATCTGCTTTTTTTTCAGAAAAATACAGTATTTAAATTGATTTTAACTGTGTGGAAGGAATATTAACTCAACTGGAAGGTTGTCAGTGTTTGCTGAATTCTGTTATTTGCTAGTAATTACAGGTGTGGGGGTAGTCACATTCTTTGATTTCCTGTCCTTGCCTATTTAAGTGGTACAGTGTGAAATATTTTCTGCTTAAAAACCTCAGCTTTGGCCGGCTAAGAACTTGCTGTATTCAACTGGACGTATAAGAGAATTTAAGTACTTTTATTTGCTCTTTTTTTCAGAAAAATACAGTATTTAAATTGATTTTAACTGTGTGGAAGGAATATTAACTGAACTGGAAGTTTTGACTCTGCTCTTCAGTTAGTCTCACCCACCCTCCCTGTTTTTGTTTTGGTGTTAATCTTAGTGGCCTTGCAACTGCCCGCCCCTCTTGTAAATTTGTGTTTGGATACTCCTTCTGGGCCCATCTCATTTGCTCACTCAACTGAGTGCAGTGAGATCATATTCTGATTTCAGGCACTCCTACTGTGTACAAAGAGAGCATCTGAGAAACAGAAAAAAAAATTTAAGCTTGTTTCCTGCCTTTCCTGTTAAGTGGTATAGACTATTTGTAGGCTTCTGAGCCCCCAAGCCCTTCTGTGTTGGAGGGAAGCCTTATAGCTTAGTTTTTGTTTTCTTATAGCTAGCCAGTTTCAGCACTCAAATCTGTTTCTTTGATCTCAGCACTTATTCAGAAAAAAAAAAAATTAATCTGCTTTTACTGTACTTGTGTTTCTACCTACTTTTTTTTACTTTTGCATCATCTTAAAAGTACTCAATTGTATTTATTACTGCTTGGTGCAACTCATTCTAAGCCTTTTGGTTTAAATACTTGGGCTTCGGACCAGTTGTTTTGCACTGAGAGGGTTTGTGGTCTGCACTGTAGTGGCAGAACGGGTAGCTTACATCCTTCTAGGTTGGGAACTGCTGATTGAGGGCTCAGTGTCTGTTATTCTAAAAGTGTATTAATTCTGGTTTAAGCACTTGGGCTTTCAGGCCAGTTATTTTACATTAAGAGGGTTCGTGGTCTGCACTCTTGTGGGAGGAGAGGCTGGACTCTGCCCTTCTGAGCTGGGAATTTCTGGTTGAAGGCTTATAGTGCATGCATATCTGAACTGCTTCTTACTGAAGTTGGTGCGCCTTGTTTGCTGTGGCATAGACTGGATTCGGGCCTGCTGGATCTAGCTTTGATTGTGTAACTTGAGCACTAATCCAGGTATTCTCTAAAGTATTCAATTGTATTTATTACTGCTTGGTAGTAACTTGATTAAAGTGTAGCTATCATTCTAAGTCTTTTGGATTAAGCACTTGGGCTTCAGACCAGTTGTTTTACATTATGAAGGTTTGTGGCATGCACTGTGGTGGCAGGACAGGTAGCTTTCATCCTTCTAAGTTGGGAACTGCTGAGTGAAAGCCCAGTGTCTGTTATTCTTAAAGTGTATTAGTTCTGGTTTAAGCACTTGGGTTTCAGGCCAGTAATTTTACATTAAGAGGTTTGTGGTCTGCACTCTTGTGGGAGAAGAGGCTGGACTCTGCCCTTCTGAGCTGGGAATTTCTGGTTAAAGGTTTATAGTGCCTGAATATTTGAACTGTATCTTACTGAAATTGGTACACCTTGTTTGCTGTAGCATAGACTAGATCCAGGCCTGCTGAATATAGCTTTGTTTATATGCTTGTTGTTTGTTTGCTTGTTATTTCCCTGGAACGCTAATTCCACCTAATACGCAGCTTCTCAGTGCTTCTGTGGATCACTACTGATATCTGCATTGCTTACTGTACTTATTTCCTTGTTTCACTTGAAAGAAAGTTACTGTTTGTAGTTTTTGCATTTAAGTTACCTGTAACACATTGCACTTAAGTTACCTGGCACTTGCTCACTAAAGCAATTATATAAGTCAGCACTAAAAATTAAAAGCACTACACCCTCACTCCCCACTGGCCCTGGTTTTCAATTAAGGAATTCCCAATATTATTATAGCATGTCCAAAGGTCAGTTGTCAATCTCCTCTCTGGTCCAGCTGGTGAATATGGGAATCTTGAGGCAATGTTACAACTGCCTCATGTACACAGACAACCCTCTCCTCCTCCCAACAAATTCCAACACATATGAGAGATGCAACCATATAGCCAAACTGGAGGCTAAGCTCTCTCAACTCAGTACTGGCATAACCAG
Source organism: Protopterus annectens (assembly GCF_019279795.1). Lineage (NCBI taxonomy): Eukaryota > Metazoa > Chordata > Ceratodontiformes > Protopteridae > Protopterus > Protopterus annectens. The sequence continues at coordinate 1,504,073,815 of NC_056746.1, read as the reverse complement.
TCAGGAGAAGGAAACCACACTCACTACAATTCCAGTCTCACATAGACCTACCACGACAGCAAACCAAACACATAATCACACAAAAACATACTCGGAGGCTCTAAATAAAGATCTGCCGAAGCAGCAGAGACCTCCAAAGCAGACACCCAAGCAGCCGCTACACCAAAACAAAACACGTGCAACACATATCTCACAAAGCCAGTGTGCCGAACAGTCACAGCCCTTAAGACTAAACAACACACCTGATACACTTGTAATAGGTGACCCTATCATCAGGCACACTGACGTCCCGCTCACCAGGCTGAACAAGGAGAGGGTCACGGTGAGCAGCCTGTCGGGTGCTAGGATCCGCCACATAACACAAGCACTCAGGTCACTCCAAGCCAAGTACAAATATGACTCAGTCATTGTCCATGCTGGTGTGAATGACCTGAGACGTACCTCCCTGGACTACATGAAAAGAGACATAAAGGAGCTCTCTGAGCATGCAGCCCAGGCCGGTATGACCCTGACCTTGAGTAGCATCTTACCCTCACCAAGAATGATGCCACAATATGAAGACAAGATGATCAATTTCAACAATTGGCTTAAGTACTGGTGTCATTCAAAGGGGATCCAATGCCTGTCAGCTTGGGATGATATGCTCGACAAGCCACGATGCTTCACTAGGGACGGCTTGCACCTGTCACCCCTGGGCTTTCGGATATTGGCAAAGGCTCTTGCTACCCCCATAGTGCCTTTTTTAGGCAAGGCTCAAAAGACAAACCCACCTCCATAGGTATCACAATGGATAAAAAACTAAGAGTAATGCTACTCAACGCCAGAAGTCTAAACCTCAAGATGCATGCACTCGAAACTCTCCTTAGCATGGAGAACATCGATATCTGTGCAGTAACAGAAACCTGGTTCAGGGCTCCCGAAAGCACCACAGCACTACCAGGTTATACCTCATACCATGCTTTTCGGTCCCAAAACTTGGACCGAACCACAAAAGGAGGGGGAGTATCGATATTCATCAAAGATACCCACACCTCCAGGTTGGTGGAAAAGCACGAAGCATCAGAGACTATCCATGTGCAACTAACAGTGGGTAAAACTGCCTTCCAGTTTATAGTCTGCTACCGACCACCCTCCCAAACCCAGGAACCCCACTCAGCCTTCCTGAGAACACTGGAAAATATGAAGGTCTCTCCAAACACCATTATATTGGGCGACTTCAACTACCCAAACATAGACTGGGAGCATTACTCTAGCTCCAACACCCTAGCCCAAAGGTTCCTAGAATTTATAAACTCAAATGCTATGGAACAACTTGTTACCACTCCCACAAGAGGGGAAAACATACTGGACCTGATCATCACCAACATGGGGACTCTATGCTCCAGACCAGAAGTGTATCCCTCACTGATAAGATCAGACCATAAACTAATCTCACTGGATATTCACATCCCGACCCCACCCCCTGCCCAGAAAACCACAGTGAAAAACTTCTCTAAAGCAAATTTCACACTCCTCAAAATTGAGGTGGAATCCTTCAAAGCCCCCGGGCCTGTGGAAAATGTGACCAAGACCGCAGAATCCTCTATGAACGCATTCTATGAACACCTTCAGGAATGCATGGATCATGCGATCCCAAATAAAACCAAGACCCAATCCTCCAAAGGCAGACGTCCTGTCTGGTGGACCCCAGCCATAAACAAAATATACAATAGAAGGAGGAAGCTACTAAATGATAGAGCAAAATCCCAAAAAGGGAAGGCATCACTGATCAGTATTAGCAAAAAACTACGGGCACACATAAAATTGTCTAAGGCCAGCTTCGAGAGACAAATTGCACAGGACACTAAGGATAATCACAAGGCTTTCTTTAGTTATGTTAGGAGCCTGGGTGGTAATTCCCAGATATGCTCTGAATTAGTCCAAAATGATAAAAAATACACCGAACCCACAGACATTGCCAACATCCTAGCTGACAGGTTCAGCGCAACCCCCCCCCCCACCAAAAGGGCAAATATCTATCCCAGCAGAGTGCTGCCCCCCTGACATCTCAGATGCTCAGGTAAGAGCCGCCCTCTCCAAAGCAAAAAACACAGCATCAATGGGACCAGGCGGTGTCCCGGGCTGCGTCCTACATGAACTCCAAGAAGAGCTAAACCCAAACATAAAACTACTGTTCAATCTCAGCCTTACTACAGGATATGTGCCCAAAGAGTGGCATACAGCAACAGTGGTCCCTCTCCATAAAGGTGGTGCCTCAACGGATCCTGGAAACTATTGCCCCATAAGCCTGACTAGCTTGGTCTGCAAAGCTATGGAAAGGATCATCATGGACCTCATAAATAAAGATATTGGGGACCTACAAACACTGGATCCTACTCAGTTCGGCTTTGTTAAGGGCAGATCCTGCCTCTTAAACCTAGTTGATTTTTTTGAAACAGTCACCAAGGCCATTGACGAGGGGAAGGTGGTCCACACAGACTACCTGGACCTCGCAAAAGCCTTCGATACAATACCCCACTCAGGCATTATAGATAAGCTCACCAGCTTAAATATAAACCCCTATGTCACTAGATGGATTGCAAATTGGCTCAAGGACAGAACCCACATGGTTAGAATTGCTGGAGCCATGTCAGACTCCAAACCAGTTACAAGTGGTGTCCCACAAGGCTCAGTCCTGGGACCTCTCTTGTTCGGTATATATTTCTCGGAGGTACAGGCCAACACGGAAGGACTGTGCCTGACCAAGTTCGCAGATGACTGCAAACTGGGTGCCATAATCGACTCTCCAGTCGACACAAGCATCCTCCAAAAGGGCCTCATAGAAACAGACAACTGGTGCCAGAGCCATGGCCTCAAGCTAAATGCCAAAAAGTGTATGGTCATCCCCTTTGGCAAAAACAAAGTGCCCACAAATTACCACATAGGTGGTAATCCATTAAGTACAGAAGAAGTAACTAGGGACCTGGGGACCCAAGTTGATAGCAATCTCTCATTTGACAACCACGTGGCCAAAGTGGTTAGAAAAACATTTTATATAGCCCACCTAATCATGAAGGGATTCACATCTAGATCAGGGGACGTCATCGTGCCTCTTTACTCATCCCTCATCAGGCCCATAATTGAGTGCAATGCCCCTTTTGGGATGTACCTTACCAGACACCTGCAGCAACTGGAAAGACCCCAAAAGTACCTCACCAAGAGGATCAAAGGGCTCAAACAGATGCCATATGCTGCCCGGTTAAAGAAACTCCAGCTCTACTCAGTGGCATACCGCCTGTTCAGAGGCGATCTGTGCCTGACGTATAAAGCCATGTCCAACCCGGAATTAATGGACATGCTGCACCTCAGAAAATCCAAATCCCATCGAGCTACGCACTTGAGAGACTTGAACCTCAGCACTGAAATAAATAGGACATGCTGGAGGGACAGATTCATAACCCAGAGGCTCCCTTCACTCTGGAATAAAATCCCAGTCCAGGTTAGGCAGAGTCCCTCATTGACTCTCTTCAAGAGGAATATTGATGAGTAGATGGGAGATCGTAGGTTTACCCCAGGTATCACTTCTGTGTCACTGTTAGACAGAGGCACAGTATACTAACCTCGAAAAAGGGCATAGCAAAATAAATTTAAAATGGGTGGTGAAAGCCAAACACCTTCTGGCTAGGCTTATAAATGCCCTAGGGCAGATAGCCTAGTATGAACCTATGAACCTATGAACCTATGAACTATCAGATATTGTGGGGTGAATAAAACTGGAAGAAAAGAGCCATCCTGATTTTTGGCTATTTGTGTCTGCTTACAAAGGACCAAGCAACTCACATTTTAACCAGAACATTATGGGAATCAAGGACATCTGATCTAAGCAGTTTACTGTAAAGAAAAACATTCTGCTGAAACACAATTTCCCTTAAAACATTTACTTATGTTTCTGTGGAAACTATACCCATGTGGCAGCTGCCACCAAGTGTATCAGTCACTTCTTGAAGAAGTGTACACAACAAACCTTTAGAGACGAATGTTATCTCTTTACCTTATACAATACCAAATAAAATGGTTTGTTATGCAAAAGGTATGGTTTTTGCACTGTATTTTGTTGGTAAAAATTTTCACGGAGCTACAAATCCCTGCCATGGCATCATGAAAGGCTGAACCCACAATGTCTCACTACCTGGTAAATGAATGTACGATCTATAGTATTCACATACTAAATTCATAAGCAGTAGTTTTCTACTTTATAGAAAGACAGTTGTAAACTAGTTCTTGCAGGTGAAACAACTCACTCTGAAAATTAGCACATGCAATGATGTAGTGTAACCACACTGTAAGTAACAAGCTGCCTCCCTTAAAAAAAACCAGCAAAGTTATTACCTACCCACAATGTTGCGCAACTGTATGTAAATTATTTCCTAGTAAACCTAATTTTGTGAAAGTGGTTATAGAGAAAAATTAAGAAATGAAACTAAAAATTCCAACAGAACACCATGATCTTCATTTCTTGCAAAATCACTTGCATCAGGAGTATAATGGAAAAAGAAGTTAATTGTAAAACAATAGTTCCTCTTAAAGAGACCAATATAATTTAAGCTTTAGGTATATGGATGATTTTCAATGCTCAAACTTCAACGAAACAACAAAACTATTGATTTCAAAAGACTATTTTTTATTTTGTTTTACAAAAAGGCTTTGACATTCAGAGTAGTTAATCTCTCGGTGGATTATTTGAAAAAGGAAGCACCAAGGTGTTTTTTAAAAGATTTCTGCTTGATGACTGAATTTTCTAATGACAACACTGCACTAGCAGACAAAATCAGAGCAATAATTTACAGCAGGGGATGTTAAAATCATATGGTATAATGTATGGTGTGACGATGTGAGGTAATGCCAGCTATGCCAGGAAGAGTAGGCAGTGGATGTGTAACATATGCCAGCATAGCTAGATGGAGTTTTGTAAATAATTATATGTCATTTGTATATTCAACTGGCTTGTACAAGTGCTTATGTTGAAAATGTATTTATAATGCTGTTTGTGTTAAAAACATACAATGATCCTGCTGGACAGAAAAGAAATACACCTGTATGTCAGCCTGTATTGCAAAACTGTTGAAATGAATATATTGTAACAGAGGATACTTGAAAAGAAGAGGTTAATTTCAGTACAGCTGACTTTGAAAAATAATTTGAAATTAAATTGCCTGGTTTAGGCCATAAAGATTGTATTTTACAGTTCTGAATGCAGCCAGAGATGCAATGTCTGTCAAAACAAGGACTAGGAATCCTGTTGTATTCTCCTTAGTGGTGCACTAATTGCTACCCTGGAAGGGTGGAAGTGCTGAAATGGTTTTATAGCTTCCAGATGCTATAATGCATCTTGGCAAAAGCTGTGAGTGTGTGTGTGTGTGTGTGTGTGTGTGTGTGTGTGTGTGTGTATGATAACACATATGTGCTAGATTCTGGTTCAGTTTTTAGTAAAGAGAGTAGTGTGGGAACCAGAGTCAGATTACCATAAGTATGTGATGTCATTCTGTAATCCAGCACTGAAATGATGTTTTAATACTAGATGAGACAGAAGTCTCAGAGCAGCCTGTTTTAGAACCGACAAGATGACTCACCTACTTCATCTTGCCTTGCTTTAGTAAGTAACCAGGGAATAGTAATTCTTTAGATCAGTCAGGAAAATATACTGAAATTAGTTAAGTACTGTTTTTCTGTATCTGTATGAATCTATCCATCCATCTGTGTTATTTTTAATATTTCCTGTGACTGAAATTCTGGTGTTTATTGTAAATAGATATTTGTATTTTCATGTTTCTTTATTATTTATTATTAAAAATATTTAAACTTTTCATTGTGGCTGGTCTTTTAGAGAATATTTTAACCTTTGAGAGTACTTATTTATTTGGTGACATTGTGGTCAGTCCCGAATTCCTTGGTGCATTGGTCAAACTCTAATATTTGTATTAGTATTAATTTTACTCAATATAATTGGGTACCCTTGTAAGAGCCTTAGAGTAGCTGGCTTTGGAGTGTTCTGGTGGCAGTACCTACCTTATAGTCTGGGCAGAGGGGTATAGCTAGGAAATCTGTGCCAGTCTTTCCCAGGTGTGTCTGTGTGTGTATGAAAATCAAATCTTAAAGGGTGTGTGTGTCAGCTACTTGGAGCAGGAGCATAGAGCACTGGTTTCACAGAGAGGGTGGTAGAGGACTTGGCTTGGAACACTCTGCTGATGACTCAACTCTATGGCTGTGTCAGTGGGGAGTAGTATTTGGGACCTGGAGAGAGAGAGAGATAGACAGAGAGGAAAGCCCAGCCCCAAGATTGAGTCTGTTCCCTGTGTGTTCCTAAGGGAAATTGTGCTTGGTGCAGAGAGCTGCATCTGGAAATACTGTCCCCAGGATTTAATAATGCCTACACGAAGTGTACATTAAGTGTTCAATGTTCTGAATGAATAGACAACACAGACATAACTCTCACCTTCTTCCTCCTAATTTTAGTTTTCCTACTGATATTCTTGCAGCTTTAAATATTAACAGGGATTCATAAGGGTTAACAAGTGAAGACTACTTGTACACTTAGTGTAATCTTCCTGAGTGACTAGAAAGCACAAAAAAAATGTGATAAGAATTTTATTGAATACATATTGTGTACACTTAGTGTAGGCTTTATTGAATCTGGCCCTGTCTGTATCTATTTTTGTTCCAAGTGAACATCCCTCACAGATGTCCGTGGTGAGGATTGAGACTCCTTGATTACTGGCCCAGAGGAGGGACATCACATATGGCACTAGTGCTGTTTCTGGTGCTATGAGGAACTTCTGAGCCAAAGTGGAACAAATAATTCAATAAGAGTGACAACTCACTTCTTTACTGCCCGTGTGTATATACATGAACTATTCAATGACCAAAAGTAGAGAGAATATAGACTGAATTAATGCATTTAGGGGATAAATTGCATAAATGACCAACTGTAAAGTTCTATTGGGAAGTGCTGTTAAATATTCATCCAAAATCATGAGCCATCAGAAGACTGATAGTCAGCTAATCTTGCACTCCCTGAAGTCTTACTGTTCATATAACAAAACAGAAAATACCTGCACGTCCACTACCATAGCTTTTAAAAGCACTGATATGGTATTAAAATGATCCAAGTTCCATTGTTTTTTGCCTAGAGAGAAAACACAAGGTACTTAGTTAAGGGTGTAGAGGAAAACAATACAGTACTATAACAAACCTAAATGTAGCCCACTACATATATAGTACTTTGACTGCTTTTAATACCAAAGTATGTGATGGAAGCAAGTTATCACTAAAAAGGTTTTATTTTCATATTAACAGATGCATGTAGCACAAAACCTATCTTTATAATTAATAAATACAAAAAAAAAAAAATACAAACTACAGATCACTGATATGTAGCCTACATGAGCTGTAAGTAAGGTTTCATGTTTCATATAAATAGATCATTATGAACCAGATTAAAGTTCTGCAAAGAGCGTTACTTGATCAAGAAACCATATCTCCATAGGCTGGCAATCATTTTGTAAGCTCTAAGTGATCAAATGTTCACTCACCAAAGTAAATGACAGCCTTGCAAAAGGGAGAGGAAAGAGAGTCTATGTTACAATGAAACTTACATCAAGACTTGGACTTTGTAAGAAATGGAAAGGGGCGACAAGTGTGGTCACAAATGGGGAGGAATAGATGCAAGCTGTGGTACATACACACATGAATGGCTTGTCACATACATTCATGGTGGAAGCAAAACAGCCAAGCAGATAGCAGACGTCCAGATAGGGCACAGAGGGAAACATTCTCAGAAATCTCATCTGTGCCAACAATCAGCATGCCAAGGAGGAACAGGACTAGTGAGTATAATGACTGGCTGCAGCAGTGGACAAGGAAGAAAGCCTTGGGAGTAGTAAAGAAATGCAAGAAACTTGGCAGGGAAACCAACTTTATACCAGAGGCAGGTTCCAACTTAGCAATGGAAGGACAGCTGCAGTTAGAGCTGGATTGGAAAAGTACATCACTACAACAGTAATCTTAAACTCAAACAGAATGGGATAAACAAGACATTTTATGACAATAGACCATAGCTGAAAACAATGAGGCATTAGGTAGGGAAAGAAAACAGAGAATGCAGCTGAGACAAAGTAAACCTACAGCATGGCTGCACAGCATTAATATGAAAGAAAGTGAAAAGAGTCTGGGAACTAGCATAGGATCTACAGGCAGTGAAAGTATAGGATCTACAGGCAATGATATTAAGGGAAAGAAAAGCTTTTTAAGTATAATGCAGAAAGAAGGGAGGAAGAGACAGACTTGGAAAGTTAAGTAAAAATGTCAGGAGATTTTGGAAGACAGGAAACATACAGAGATAGTGAAGGAATACCTTGTCTTGAGAAAGGAAGTAATGGTAGAGTAAGTAGAGAAAAGGAAATCACCAAGATAGTAGGGAAGGAGGATGACATGGAAGTAGTTGCCCTTAGTGGGACTAAGACACAAGGACCAAGTAGGCTGCCTTCAAGGGTCCCAAGAAATTTAACCAGTGTGCTGGAAAGTTAGGCATCTTCAACAAATCAGTATTCAGCGGAGAAGTACTTATGGATTAGAAAACAGGAAAAGTTGTAACCAGATCCAGATCAAGGACAAATAGGGCCTTAGGCAGGGTAATAAATTGGGGCCCCCTCCAGAGCAGCCCCACCTGTGGCAACCCCCTACAGCAGCCCCCTCCTCAGCCATTTCAGTGTTCCACTACTTGGCTAGTTCTCTCCATTTATCATAAACACTGTTCAACCTGTCAGTGTGCATACTGCTTTCTTATTTAATTCTACAATGATTACAAGCACAAACACTAATAGCAATTTTCTAAACAAACAATACAGTCTGACAGTGAAAACAGACAGCATGAGCAGGCAACTTCTCCGTCCTTGAAACTCATATTCATTGAAATGGCATAAAACCCACATCCAAAGAAAATGCATCTGGCCAGTGGAGAATTAAGTTTACCTTTGGACCATTTTCAAACCATAGGTTCCTTGCACACATTTTTAGGGCCATGCCTACATGTAAGTGTTATTTTATTAACCTTACTGGTTGTATTAAATTATATTCCTTGTATAATACAGTACCACTTGTTAGAATGTGTTTTAAATTTGTAGTTTTGAACATTCTTCCAGTAAGCAATGAAACAATATGGATGAACCAATAATGACAAAACTACTCATTTCAGAAAATTTCAACCAGAAAAAGCCACTCAAACATCTGTCATTACAATCCACCAATATAAGTCAATAAGCACAATCTCTGCAGAAGTAAAAGTCATCCAAATAATTACACATCAAATAGATCTGTAACTAATAAAGAGGTTGGTTTTGGCAAACTCCTTACATTTCAGTATTTCATCTACAAATTCAGTGCCTGCTTCCCTTTAAGAATTAATTGCCTATATAACAGTAAAAAAAAATTGGTAAGCTGGTAATATTGCAAGAGGGAATGACTGACAAACCGACAAGTTCATAGTTACTAGGCATCTCGTACAAAGAAGGACACACTCAGGAGTGCATAACCCCTATACCCCCTTAAAATGCACCAAATAATCAGCAATCGAAGTGGCACTGCAATATCAGCACTCCATCTACATGATGTGGGAGAAGAATATGCAGCCTTCAGCACCAAATGCAATTATGCTACTAACGCTGCTTTCATATTCTACAGCACAAACAGCGACTGCCATTTGCTAAATAAGACAGTTAATTGCACATCAAAAACAGACTTAACCTGAGCAACAGTAAACTTCTCTTCCCTTGAAACTCAATTCCATGAAAAGGCACTGAAACTCATAAGCCCTTGAAAATGCACTGAAACTCAGACCCACAATTCCGTCAGCATTCTGGTAGTTGGTGTAAAGGATTCAGGCTCGTCACCAGTGAAGCTCACAATTCCTTCAGCAGTCTGGGAGCAGGTGTAGAAGATTCAGTTTTTTGTCTCTTGTAACAAAGTTACAGGGTCAAGCCTGATCAAGTTAATTGATTAACCTGCTCTCCCCCCCTAAGGCATTGCATACCATACCTCTCAACCTCTTAGCATAGGAAATCTGGACAAAGCCTAAAATAATGGGGGGGCAATGTCCCAAAAATAGGGATAGATGTTAAATATTGCTCTTGCAGATCTGATGGTGGACCTGGGCTCCATTTAAAAGTAGGCATGCTTGGCAGATGGGTGGACAGCTCTCCAGCTCCTTTCTGGTGAAAGGCAAGATTGGTTGGTAAGGTTACATTAGACAAAAAACAGGACTTGCTATGTGCTCCTTCCACAGAACTGACGTCAAAAAGGGATGGTCATGGAAATTTTTAGTCAGATCCTTCCTTAGTGGATGGTAAGGCAGCCAACAGTGGAAAATACCCCAGATATAAACCTCCTTTTCTCTCTGGGAGACTGGAAAAAAGATCATGTAACAGAATGGCTACTAACAGCTAGAAAACAGGCATATGGATCAGAATGGTTTGCAAAAGGTCTATGTAGTTATGTAGAACACCAGGGATGGGTTATTTGGGCCTGTCGAGCTGCAGAACAGATCACTCAGCAAGGCTTGTGCAAGTCTATGCAAGTCTATGGAACAGTAAAATTCATCTATAAAACAGAACAGGCATCTCTGCTGTTTGGAATGGCTTATGAAAGCCCATGTAATCATGAAACAGCTTTGGGGCATCTAATGTCTTGAAGTCAAAGTGTGGTCTATAAAGCTAGGGTTGCCAGCTGTCCGGTTTTTGACCGGACTGTCCGGATTTGTGATAAATTGTCCGGTTACAAATTTCATTCAAAACCGGACACATGAAGTCTGGATTTTGTGCCGCACTGCCACAGTCTCAAGTGTAAGCATAATAGGGATGCTATAAAGTAGCGATCTTCACTTGATCTTCCTGCTTACTGGCCCTCACCACATTCCTCCACCATTCAATCACTACTAAGACCTCACCACTGCTTCCGTGTTTTGAGAACAGATTCTGGTAGGCAAGGTTGGCATTTACATCCAGTCTTGACATAGGCACCGGCCCAGAACCATAGTCTATAGAGTGAGGTGGGGGGAGGAGCGCCCCCACACACTTTTACAAGTGCAAAAACCATAGTATGGTCCAGTACATCTATATGTGTGTGTGTGTGTGTGTGTGTGTGTGTGTGTGTGTTCCTGCTGCCTGCGCAATTTTAAAATAAAGGACAGTAAGCACAGCTTTCATGAAGAGTTTACAATAGCCCTAATGATGAAGGAAGGGCTGAGATCAGCATTTTTTTTCATCGCTTTGTCTTGACGCGGAAGTGGAACACAAGGAAGTTTGAAAGCAGAAAGTTTCACTGAAGTTAGAGGGAGGGGTTCTCTGCTTTATGCTGAATCTGTTTTGTGTTCAGCAGATCCTGCGGTAGTCTCCCAGAGGTAAAGAAGTCAGTGTGAGCGAAGTATTTACGGACTTGTAGGACCTTACTAAGTATTTGGTTTTGGAACTGAATAAATAGCTTTTGCATTTTCCTGGAGTTGCCGAGGCAACTAACTGTATGATTAGTTGTACAGCAACCTGTGCTGTCTGGGCGCTCGGTGGGGTTGACAGGGACTGGGAGGCAAACAGATAACCGGGTTACCCGCAGCCATGGAAAAGCTGATTAAAGACGGACAGTTGTACGTGCAGCAGCAAAGGTTTGGCAAGGTAAGAGTTACTTATACATATTTAGTAGACAGCTTATTGTTGTCAGAAAGATGAGTTGCACAATTTAGAAGGGCGGATGTGTTGTTCTGTACTTGCCTTGAGAGAGACAGCGAATTCAGTGCAATGCTTTGTGGAAGATATTTCAAGTTGTTTAATCCTCTTTGCAAGAGGCCTTTATTCTTTTGTTTAAACGAAGTGTAGCAAAGAAAAATAAATGCTAACTTTACTTTAGAGTTATGAAGGAGGTGATGGTACTGATTTCATAGCACTCCCAGTCCCACCCCCAACACACACATACACACACACACACACACACACACACACACACACACACACACACACACACACACACACACACACACACACCACCACCACCTGGGTAGTTGATAGGCCAATAGATGAAAACTTATAATGATTTGATAATTAGCACATCGGTGGTGGTCTCTATGCAGCCATTGAGTCCTGAAAATGCACCCCCTTATTTAACTGTATGCGTGTATGTATACATATGTATTTGTATGTGTGTGTGTCTAGTGGCTGAAGTATCATTCTTGGACATAGAAGGGTGCTGTTGAATGAAGTGCATTTTACCTTGATAGAGAAGATGAACAGTAAAATGAAGTACTGCTGAAGTGTGTATTTATCCGTAGAGAGCGTGGCATTGTACACCAGTCAGTCAACAACCAACTACCACAACGTGCTGTCAGACAGAAGAGCAATGAGTAAACACACAATTTTATAAATCTGGGACTGAAGCAGGGTTTAAAATGTTGCTATTATTTACTTAGAGTTTAGACTTGGAGGACGTGTATTATATTTTCCTAAGAATAATAAATCTATGCCTGTAAGGACTGGTATCATTTGTTGTTGGCTATTTTCAGTAGTTTATAACAAAGCTGCATGGTTGGCCAAGGTCAAAGTAGCATACTAAGGCAAAATCGGGGACATCACTGAAACCTCAAAAGTATGGTAGTGCACAGATATTGACCTTATCAGCTGTAGTACTTTGTGGCTGGTGGACTGTCTGAAGCAGTCTGAAGGGGGCTGTTGGTGGAGGAATTGGTTCTTGTATTGTGTGGATTGGTCTATCTTCTAGCTTCTTTACATTGCCCATTGTGGACTTCTGTGGTTGTGCTATTTTATTTCAATAGCTCTAATCATTGTAGAAGTAAATAAGAAAACAGTATGCACCCTGAGAGGTGTGTTCCCATCAGCTGATGTCACGAAATCTGCAGGGCATGGATGGGAGAGGGGGCAGGAATGAGTGGAGTTATGGGTGATGCGAGGGGAATGACCTTAGTCCAGTTTTAGCCACAAAGAAAGCTAGCAACTCTATATAAAGCAGAATGGCTTACATGGTTATTATGGCTCAGAAGTAAGAGTGATACCCTAAAGGATCCAAACTGCCTTCTTACATATTAATTCAGCAAATGGTAAAGAACCGTGTGTGATACTGCAGACACTGGATGTATGCATTCATTATACAGCTAACATTAAATCAGATTTACAAACTCATCTAAAGCTATTGCAACTCTTATCTGTCATCACAGGAGACAACCACAGCTGAAGGACAGAAACCACTTCTAAGCAGTAAAAGTTTTCAGTCACAGAGCTTTAAGCACATTTAATCTGACCACTGACTTTGCCTGCAGAGATGAGATGCCCAGAAAGAAGAATAGCAACAAACAGCATCTTGACGAGTCTGAAACTTACTGCTAGGAAAACTTGGTGTGGTTAATAGAGTTACCACCTATCCCACTTTGTGAGGGACAGTCCCTCTTTAGGGAGTTGTGTCCTGCAAAAAAATGAAAAAATGGCAAATGTCCTGAGATTTTAGGACAAAATTATTTCCTGTATTTTATGTAATAGTTGCATAAAACAGTTATTCTGTATCGGAAACATCTAAATGTTATAAGAAACAGAATAAGCAACTAAAATGCTACAAGAATAAGCTTTTATTTAGGCCAAAAAGTGAAGTTCGGTCCTTTGTACTGGCCATGGGTATGTTTCATCCTGCAAAATCTGACATTTGTACCAAAAATGTCCCACTTTGGAGATTTGAAAAGGTGGTAACCCTAGTGGTTAAGTGTTTGTTTAATTTTTTAAGCTGCAAAATGATTTTTTTCCGTAACAGCTGCTTGGGGTTTTGAAACAAAACAAAGCTGCTACCAAAACAGTCATACAGCATTATTATGTAAAAGTGGATCTTACATACGCTGGTCATACCTCTCAACCTCTTAATGCAAAAAATCTGGACAAAGCTGGACAAAATAGGGGTACAAATAGGGACATATTTTAAATATTGCTCTTATAAACTTAGTTGCTAGAGTAACATGATTTGTTTTCATATACATTTTCTGAAGGATTTGAAGTATGAAACTCAAATATATGTCATTATTTAGTGACTACAATCCTGAGATCATCCCAGTGATTTGCCAGGAAAAAAGAGGAACAGGCCAAAAATATGAGCCAAACATCTGTACATTCTTCAAAAATCTATACAGCTGAGAGGTATGCAGCTGGTACAAGTTATCTCTGGTACCATCTTCCTAAGTTAACTACCCTTCCTAAAACATCTTTTTCTGAGCCTGGTACATACATCCAGCAGTGCCATCTTCTAAAGGTAACACCAGCATGTCTTAAAGTGCCTTTCTAGAGCCAGTTTTATCAAATATCAGTGCTTTGTAAAGTGCCAAAATCTCACTCAAACAGCAGGGGTCCAAATGGAAAGATAAGTCAGCAAGCAAAGGAAAGGAGTGTTGCTGAAAATTAATTCATCCTCAAGTCTTGATGAGTACCTTCACAAGATGAACTTTGTTTTTCACAAAATCTCACCAAGACAACAGTGATATATAGACTGTATTTATATAGCATACTGTATATCATGGACAGAAGTAGGTCAAAAATTAAAAAAGATACCCGAGTGCACAAGACCCAGGATAAAAAATGTCCTGGTAGGCACACTGGTGCCAGGACTGAAAAAAATGACAGTATAGAATTCTCAAAATATGGAAACATTCTGACAATGAGGCCAGACCAGGCCCAGGGATGGTCACCCCTGTTGTAGAAGGAAGTAACAGTCCACAAAAATAACAAAACCTGATAGGGCAAAGAACAGCCATAAAAACGACAGAGTGAACTATCGAGGCTAAGAAGGAAATTGTGTATTGTTACTACTACGCAAAAAGCCCAGAATTTCTATACACAAGATATACTACAAAAAGATTAAGAGAGAAATTAGAGGAAAAAAAATACTTCTGCAAGAAAAACTGTCAGAAGCTTCAAATAAAAAAATTGTGTTCATTAATGCAACAGAGTTTTGAAAAAAGTATATAGACCTAGAAACTTTCATCTGTTTGGAAAAAGAAGCATCTGAAGAAGTGCAAAAATATAAACAACAAAACCGAGATTTTTGAAAAGTATAAAAAAGAAATATAGACATGGGAAAGAAAGAGAGCTTTGATATAGTGCAATATTTATGCAAAGGTGAAAGCCAAATGAATCCATATAAAGAAAGCCCCAAAGATATTTGAAGAGAAATGCAGGCAAAAGGATCCATTTATGGAACACTTCACAATAAAAAAATGGTATCACAAAGAGGGAATATAGAAAAGAATGTTAGTAAAGTAGAAGTTAAAAAACAGAAGCTGAAATCATGGAGTGCCTGCGAAGTGATGGATTTGGTGTAGAAGGGCTAACAGGTTACATCACAGCATGATGAAATGAGTCCTCAAAGTTTTATTTTATTTATTTTTATTTTACATTTGTTGACCGGGCTAGTCTGGCTGGATACATGTCCATTTTCAGCAGAGGCCCGAGGAGAAAAGCTCCACTAAATACTAAGTACATCACATAATAAAAACTATTTCTCTAAGATAAAGGAAAAAAATTGGAATTAATAAAAACACAAATAAAGAAAGATAAATTCAAAAGAGACACAAATTTACAAAATGCAGTTAGTGTCATGTTAGCAATTGAAATATAACATGTACATATTTAAATCAGAAAAGAAAGAGGATGAGAAATGAAAAAGGTGGAGATGAAAAGAGAGGAGGAGAAACAGAGTAAGAGAAAATGGTTAGTCAGGTGTATTGCAGGAACAAAGCCAATGATTTTGGAAGTATAGTTTAATTTTTTGTTTGAATTGAGGCAGGGATGTAGTCAGAGTTAAGTCACTAGGTAAGAGATTCCAACTTCTGCCTATTGTGTTAGTGAATAGAGAACCACCTGCTGTGTTGTTTACCTTTATAGATTGTGTCATGAGTTTAGTAGAGGAGCGAAGTGAGTTAAGATTGTTGTAAGGGATTAGAAGCTGAGAGAGTATTGGGGTGTTGTCAGGTTGGTGTAATATGTTGTGGGCTATAGTGAGTTGAGTAATTAGTAGGTAGTTTTGAAATTCAAGCCAGCCAAGTTGTTTTAAGTTAATACAATGGTGGGTCCTGAAGGGGTTAGTAGTGGCGAAGCGAGCTATGTTGTTATAGCAATTTACAAGTTTGTTAAGATTGATTTTCTTAAGGTTTGTATAAATGGGGGACGCATATAGGAGAGAAGATAGGAGATGAGATTGTGCAATTTTGGTTCTAGTTGCTGGGGTTAGAAAAGGTTTGATACGATATAGGGATCCAATTTTTCTATTAACAATCTTGATGGTGTTGTTAATGTGCTGATCGAAGGAGAGATTATTGTCAATGGTTATTCCTAAGAGTTTTGTAGTTGGATCAGGTGAGATGATAGTGCCATTGTTTGAGGAAATGGTAAAGTTTAAAGGGGGGGACCGAGTGGTGGGGGAGAAGAGGAGGAGTTTAGTTTTTTTGGCATTTAGTAGGAGAAACCGTCTGGAAAACCAAGTTTCTACAGTGTTAAAGGTATTTTGGGTCAATGAGCTCAGTTCAGTAGAGGATGGTGCTGAGCAGATAAGGGTGGAATCATCTGCGTATTGTATGCAGGTTGCTTGTGGGATTGCAGTCTGAAGATCGTTAATAAAGAGGGAGAACAGAAGTGGACCAAGAATGGAGCCCTGGGGAACTCCGATGGAAATGGGTAAGAGTGATGAGATATGGTTTTCCCATATTACTGCTTGTTGTCTGTTGTTAAGATAAGATCTAAACCAATTGATGGCTAGTTTATCACAAGAGAGGGATACAAGAATGTTGATTAAGAGAGTGTGGTTGACCATGTCGAAAGCTTTAGAGAGATCAATGAAAAGAGCGGAAGAGAGCATTGTTGTTTCGATTTTTGTTAATAGTATCTATAAATGAAAGAAGGGCAGTGGTGGTACTGTGGTGGGGTCTGAAACCATGCTGGCAGTTTGCTATTATGGAGTGGAGAGAGAGATAGTGTACCAGCTGTTGATGAATACATTTTTCCATGATTTTTGCTAGGGGTGAGAGAAGGGCAATTGGTCTAAAGTTGGAAAGGTCAAGGGAGTCACCACCTTTATGTAGTGGGATAATATAGGAGACTTTCCAGATATCTGGGATGGTTCCTTCTTGGATAGTTCTGTTGATAAGTAAGGATATAGGATATGCAATTTCTTTGGCAGCTTTCTGAAGGAAAAGAGAAGGGAGCTTGTCAGCAGAAGGGGTACAGGGTTTCAGTTTGTGAATGAGTCTGTAGATGAAAGAAGTAGATATAGGTTTTAGAGAGAAGTTGTAGGAGGAGTTTGTTATGTTAGTTGGAATATAAGAGTTGTTAGAGTTCATTTGTTTGGCTAAGGATTGAATAGTTTCAGTGAAAAAAGAGTTGAAAGCATTAGCAGTCTGGAGAGGGGTTTCTGGGTCAGCATTTAGAGGGGAAGGAGTTTTAGCCATTCCTGGGGAAAGAAGTCTATTTACTGATGACCAGAACTGTTTAGAGTTGTTAATATGAGTTTCCTGAAGTTTGCAGTAGAAGTTTTTCTTGTCAGAGATTATTGATTTTTTAGCTAGATTTCTAAGTTGGCGGAAATTAACTAAATCAGGGTTTTGTCTATTGCATCTCCATTTTGTCCATGCTTTGTTTCTAGCATGAATGAGTTTTTTGGTATTGTCCTTCAGCCATGGGGCAGATTTGGTCTTTACTCTAATAGCACGTTCTGGAGCATGTGAATCAAGTATGGATAAGAATGTTTTATTAAAGAATAATACTGCTTCTTCCAGGGGAAGTGATTTTAAGCAATTCCAATTGCATGCTCTCAGTTCAGATTTAAAAAGGTCTATGTTAAAATGCTTGATAGATCGGATTAGCCTTGTATTTGGGGGATTAACATATTCTGATTTTTGTCTAGTAATGAAGGTTAGGCAATGGTCGCTAATGTCTTCGGGCATAGTACCTACTTTATACTGTTTGTTAACTTTGTTAGTGAGTATCCAGTCTAATATACTCTCTTTCTTGCTGGGCTTATTGACTCTTGTAGTTGAGGTAATAGTTTGTGAGAAGCCATGTAGGTTAATATGAGAGGAGGGATTGTTTGCATTAATAGTGTTCCAGTCTATGTTAACGTCGCCAAGAATTATGGTTTCTTGGGGGTAGTTGGTAGAAACCCAGCTTAGAAAGTCTTCTAATATTGGAATGTTATTACCTGGGGGAAGATACAAACAAATAATGTAAATGGCTTTTTTGGTGTTAAGTTGGAGTTTAACTTAAAAAGTAAAGATAAACACGAAGATCTGGAGACAACTGAAGAAGAAATATGGACATGGGAAAGAAAAAGAGATTTAATATGGTGTAATATTTATGCAAAGGAGAAATCAAAACTAATCAATACAAAAAGAGTAGCACCAAAGATATATGAAGAGAAATACAGACAAAGGAATCCAGACATGGAAAACTTTACAATACAAAAAGTAAGAAAACAAAGAGGAAAAGTAGAAAAGGAGATTAGTAATGTAGATGTTAAAGAAATAGAAACTGAGGTTGTGGAGTACCTGGGAAGTGATGGATTCAGTGTAGAAAATCTATTTGAGAAAGCACCACAACAGGATAGAACAATGGACTTCCAAATTAAGGGGAAATTAGTGGAACAGGAAGCAATTGGTCAGGTACCATACTAAGATATTTTGGAACCTTCCAGTGTAAACATTCACTTGAAGCTGGACAGCAAGGGAAGGAACATGGCACAGGATGAAATTGAAGAGAATGTGCCACGAAGATGCTGTAGAACTTTCTATAGAATGTCCACAGGAAGTGGAAAACAAGAAAGGTGCCCTCAGTTTAGAAGAAAATGAGCTAAAAGAAAAGTTACTTGATTTAATAGAGATAGACAGACATATTAAGATCAACGAAAGAAATAGACTGCAGAAGGTCAATAAAACCCAAAAAGAAGTTTGATAAAACAAATGAACACAGTAATTAGGACTGTCCACAGAAATCCATGCAATATAACAGAAATAAACAGGCTATATTACCATGCAGCTAAATTAATAACTGATAAAATTCTATCACAAGAACACAGGGTAGTGAGGGAAAGGAAGGGGAGATATCGAGTACCATCATGGAAGTATCAAACAGAGAAAACTATAAAGCAATTAAGACAAGAAGTGTCACTGTTAGAAGAGGGAACACATCAACAAAAATACTCAGAAAGATAGACGTGATAAAAGCAATGCACAGTAGTAGAACAGATGAGGTTCTATCATGCACTATCGCAAATAAACTAAAAATCTCAGCTCAGGTGGAAAAACTTAGAAGATATGCAGATAAATATAAAGGAAAAGTACAAAATAAGCAATTTATGGATGACCCAAAAAGTTTTATAGAGATTGGGAAACAAGGTAAAAGGAACTGAAAGACCACCAAAAAAAGGAGAAAAATATATATTTTGGAGAAGTACTTATGAAACACAACAAAGATGCTAAATGGATAGAAGAAGTAAAAGAAAGAATAAGAAGTTTAAAGGTACAGCATATAAAATGAGATGAAGTAACAGCCAGAGAAATTGAAACAAAGTTAAGAAAAGACTCTAATTGGAAAACCCCAAGCCCAGATGCAGTACCTAACTTCTGGTTAAATGTATTAACATATTTGTACAAAGATTTAGCCATGAGGAAGAACTATTAATATCCGCACCCTGAACATACACCAACCTGGCTAACAACAAGAAAAACAATGCTCACACTTAAGAGTGAACCTGCAAGCTACCTTAAAAATTATACACCCATAACGTGTCTTCCAATGACGTATAAACTATACACTGGAATTGATGCCAAGAGAGTTTATAGTCATTTAGAAGAAAACTCAATTATGGCAACAGAACAAAAGAGCAAGAAGAGAGAGTCATATGGAACAAAGGATCATTCATTGTTGAATAAAGTTATAGTGGAGAATTGTAAAAAGGGGGAAATATAACTATGGCTAGGATTGACTACAAAAAAGCATCTGATAGTATCCCACATTCATGGATAAAAGAATACTTAAAAGTGTATAAGATACACCCTACACTTATCAACTACATAACAGTGAACATGAAACAGTGGTAGATCTCTTTGCAATTAAGCCATGATAAAAGAACAAATTATTATCCCAGGGATAAAAATTCAAAGGGGGATATTCCAGAGTGACTGTCACTGCTGCTATTTTGTCTTGCCCTTAACCCATTAAGCTGTCCACTTAACAGCTTAGGCCATGGCTATAATTTAGCTCCTAGAAAACAACAAAGTGTAAAGGCTTCCCATCTTCTCATTGTTGATTTAAAACTGTATAGCTCATCATATGAGGAACTGAAAGCACAACTGCAAGTAGTCAAAACTTTTTCAGATGACATAAGAATGTTATTTGGTTTTGATAAATGTGCAAAAGCAACCTTTAAAGCAGGAAAACTGCAGCACAAAGAAAATATCACTTTGGGACAAGAATGTGATATAAAAGAACTTGAGCAAGACTGAGTGTACAAATATCTGAGAATTGATGAAGTATCAACAATAAAACATGAACAAATGGGAACAAAACTTAGTAAGGAGTACTTTAGAAGACTTAAATTAATCCTGTAAACAGCATTCACATCTAGGAACAAAATTCAAGCTATAAACCAATTTGCTCTTCCTGTCCTAACTTGCAGTTTTGGAGGGACTGACTGGCCCCAAAACATGTTGGATAGATTAGACAGGAAACCAAGAAGGATGCTTCATGCTCACCAAATGATTTATAAAAATCAGTGCATACCAAGATTCTATATGCCCTGTTCCGAAGGAGGGATGGGCCTCCTTGAAATTAATTACATGTACAGATCTGCAATTGTAGGACTATGCACATATCTACTGACCTCAAAAAACCCAAACATAGTGAAAGTTTTGAAACATGAGGAGAATAAATTTAAGATGACTTCTCTGATTAATCTAGCAGAAGCATATCGACATCAAGCAGGAATGGATATCAAACCAGAAGTAGATAAAAATCAGACAGCAACTGAATGTGCCAAAAAAACAAGAGAGATAATATAAGGTGAATTACCAGATGAGAAGGCAAGAAATGTAGAAAATGCATAAATATAGCTGCAAGTATAGAAAATGTCTGGAACAACCTCTTTTTAATCAGGATTAAATGCAGAAATGGTTAAGGAGAGATAATTCAAACCAAGAGATGAAAGGTTAATATTGGCAGCCCATGATAGTGATTTACAAAGTCCATTGAATATGTTGGAGAAACAGATAAATGTAGGTTTTATAAAACAAAATGGGAAACAGTTGCAAACCTCATTGCTGGTTTTGACATACTAATGGTAGGAGGACTGTGTACTGAAAGGCATAATAATGTGGCAAGACTGTTGCACTGGGGATTGTGCAAACATTACAATATTGAAGTAGCTGAGAAGCATTGGAAACATAAGCCACAGTTTCACAGAAAATGTTGAAGTCTACATCACATGGGATCATCCATTACCAACAGTTCAAAAGATAGATGCTAGAAAACGGGATATAATGATCCAAGAAAAAAAGACAAAAGTAGCATTGATCATTGAAATTGCCACACCCAGTGACTACAGTGTCTTGTGTACAGAGAGACACAGAGTTATAAAATATCAGGATTTGCAGGCAGAAACGAGAGCAATGTGGAAGAAAGATACTCAGACAGTTCTAATAGTAGTAGGAGCAATGGGTCTTATAAAAAATAATCTACAATTGTATTTAGATATGTTACCAATACATGTAACCCTGTCCTGATGGGAATACTGCACATCTGCAAATCAGCTATAGCTGATGACATCAGCAGAGTGTGGTAAAAGGAAGATGGTAACAACAAGTGTCCCACATGCTGTTGTAAGATGCTCTCTGTAATGTCAAGCAACTGCACAAACACACACACACACACACACACACACACACACACACACACACACACACACACACTCTCTCTAGTTAACTACAGTGAGAACAGAGCCCCTACCTATCCAAGTACAGCAACTAGACAACTCAGTACTTTACACAAGAGCCACAGCACAAGCTTGACTTTTACAAGGCTGCAGGATAACATACAGTGGATGATATCAGCACTGGATGTTGCAGAGACGATGTTGGGAGGCCTGCATGAAATGGACGTATAGGCATATGCAAGTGTCAAAATATTGGCAATCCACGGGATTGGAGTGGTAACTGAAGGATACACACTTATACTGCTCTGACTAGATAGACACACACACGGCTCCCAGATGACTGCAGTGAAAACAGAACTCCTACCTAAGTACACAGACTAGAGAACTCAGTACTTTATGCAAACGCCACAGCACAAGTCTAACTTTTACAAGGCTGCATGGAGGACAACATATTTATTTATTTATTTCCAGTTTGTTGACTGAGGAGGTCCACTGGGCTCAGGGCGCTCGTTTTCAGTAGAGGCCCAGGGAGAAAAGCTCCGCAATTACAAAGTTTAGTTACAGATATAACCATAGTACAGAAGACACAATTTACAATTTTGTATCATATTAATTACACATTAATTCATATCATATCACAACGTATAGTGGATGACATCAGTACTGGATACTGGAGAGATGATTGCATGAAATGGATGCACAGGCATGTTCAACTGTCAAGATATTTCAAGTTCTGCATGTTACCAGATTGATGAGTCTGCAATGTGTAGTATTTGGTGGTTGTGTTCCAATGTGAAGGAATTCTTTAAGAGAAGGCTTTACAAACTATATGCAAACAGGTGTCACACTGCTACAAGTATTTAGAAAACAAGCAAAGCTAGGCCACCACAGAGACACATTTATTGGCCAATAAAATGGCACGAAAACAGCACAGGCATAGAAACAGGGGATAAGCACCTTCAACTCACAACTCATAGAGCCTTTATCAGATCCTGCACGGATGCCAGTACTCCCCCATTAAAGCAAAGAGTAGCCAATTAAAATTCATTTAGGAAGTCTCCTCCCTTTCATCCAATACTGTGTTACTGCCAGTGCTCCTCCCCTTTGAAGCAGAAACAGCCAATTAAAATGTAAATTTAAATTTTTACCTAGGAAGTCTCCTCCCTTTCAACATTGGCTTCAAAGGAATCATCCCATTCAATCCAGGGAGCTGATCAGCCTGCAAATCAGCAAGCCATCGGCTCTCCAAAACCTCTGTTTTATTATATAATTCACCACCTCAAGGATTATCATGTACTAATTCTAATGCCATAAATGTAAACTTGTGTTGTACATTCTGTTGGATATGTTTACACAAAGCACCGGTGTCCTTTCTTGGTCTAATGTCACTGAGGTCATGCAGAATTCTATCTCTGAACTGCCAATTAGTCTTACCAACATAAACTCCATTACAGAGGGTGCAAGTAGCTACATAAATGTTTTTGGCGTTACAATCTGCATAGGTTTTCAACTGATATAATCTTTTGGTAAAAGGATGTCTAAAAGAATTACTACCGTTAATTGAAGCACATGCCCTGCATTTCCTGCAGGGAAAAGTCCCGTTCTTCAAGGTTGTTTTCTTTGATGGAACTCCATTCGTATAACAGAGAAATCTATTCGAATTCATCTTATTTTTTAAAACAAAACCTCAGAACTTCACCCACTATGTCCTTTATTTTGTCATCCATTCTTAGTATGCACCAATTCTTCTTAACCTCACAAACCTGTAAGACACCACTGCTATATGTAAGCAGGCATCTTAGGCCACTTTTATTGCTGTTATTTGCTGTGGTATGGGACAGGTTGGTTCTGATGTAGTATTCTCTAAAAAATAAGGATGTCCTCTTGTTCGTCTAATATTCCTAGTGGTCATGAGTCCCTGTTGGACCTCTTGTTGTCTATAACCATGAACATGAAGTCATTTCATTAACTGTTCAGTTTCCTTCATATATACTTCATCAGTGCATAATCTAGAGGTGCAAAGTAACTGTCCCTTGATAATATGCAGATATACATGTGCAGAATGCATACTTGCCCTACGCAGAAGGTGGTTCTTCCAACAGTCCTTTTTATGTATCCATGTATTAAATCTTCCTTGATCATCCAATAATAATATTACATCTAGAAACTCAATTACTCAAGTGGATCTATGGACATCAAATTCCAAAAAAGTGGCGGTATTTGCTATCTACTCAATAAATCAAGAAAGTTAATTGTCACTGCCACACCATAAGAGAAAAATGTTGTCAACAAATCATCCATAATAAACAATATTGTCCCTTCATATATTCTTGGCAATGAAAATATAGTCAGATTCCCATTGGGCCATCATTATATTGGAGTAGCTGTTGGCACATGAAGTGCCAATTGTCACTCTCCATTTCTGCCAATAGTGCTCACAGCCATATAAAAAGATGTTATTACCAAGTATAATATCCAAATGTAGACACACCTGTAGAACAGTGTTGCCATCTAGAACATCACTCTGCCTTAAAAATTCCTTAGTAGCTCCAATGCCATGGTCATTAGGGATTAATGTAAATCCATGGTGTTGTTCAGTGTTTGTACACAATACAGAACATCTAAAAACTGTGAGGTGCCCCTTAGTACAGTAACGGCTCTAGGTAAAACTTTCTTTAGTTGATGCACCACATAAATAGAAGCTGGTTCTGTAAGCCATCCACCCCCAGAGACAATCAGATGTCAAAGTGGGTTTTGTTTATCCTTGTGTATCTTGGGGAGGTCAATGGATAGTAGGTGTCGCAGGATGTTCAACCATAAGGAAGTACTACAGCACCAGCTGCTGTGGTAGTGCTACCTAAGGGTGCAGTTAGTGCAGGGGCAGCAGAGGCAGTACTGCTAGGTTGGTTCTCACATATGCTGGGCATCAGTGCTGGAGCCGGTGCTGTGAAGCATTTAGTTATTTGTTACAGATGGATGACATGTAGATATTTTGATGACACATAGGAAAAAATAGAAAAAAAGTGATAAGGATTGGGGTGAGGGCACTTATGCCACCTATATAGATTTTAATTTATGTCACATTATTAAAGAATTGCAGTATTGTATAGTTCTTACTCATGGTATTTGAAACCAAAACCTCTGACTACAGTCTTACACTTGACTCCTAAAGTTGGTTTGTCATGCATACTTGTTTTTACGGTTAGGATATGCATGCTTACTTTGCTACTACTGTATAGAAAACAAAAATATCTAGCTTTAACTATTAAAGCTATAGTAATACTTCTCTTGTGCTGCATACATACCACTTGCTTCATAGGTAGGTACTAGGCTATCGGCCCAAGGGCCTAAGTAAGCCTAGCCAACAAGGTTCCCTGGCTTACGCAACCAAAGAAAGTTATTTTCCTGTGCCACTGTCGAGCAGAGCCACAGAAGTAATCCTCAGGGTGTATTTCCTATTTCTCATCCACTCAAGATTTTTCTTGAAGAGTTCTAATGAGGAATTTTGCTTGACATAGATGGGTAGCTTGTTCCACAGTATGGGAAGTCTCTGGGACAGGAATCTATCCCTCCATCATGTCATGTTTATTGTGGTAACAAGGTTTAGGTCCCTAGACTGTGTAGCTCAGAGGGTTTGGGATTTCTTTAGCTGTAACATATCCAACAGCTCTAGGTTTGACATAGCTTTATATGTTAGGCAGAGATCACCTTGGAGTAGGCGACATGCTACGGAGTAAAGCTGGAGTTTTTTGAGATGGTCAGTGTAGGGCATCTGTTTGAGACCAATAATCCTCTTTGTGAGGTACTTCTGTGGCCTTTCCAGCTGCTGCAGATGTCCTGTGAGGTTCATTCCAAAAGGAGCATTGTACTCTATAATGGGTCTAATGAGTGTCAAGTAGAGGGGAACAATGACCTCTTTTTGCCTGGATGAGAACCCTTTTGTTATAAGGTGTGTTACATAGAAGGACTTCCTGACTACTGTGGCGATGTGATTATCAAAGGAGAGACTACTGTCCACCTGGGTCCCAAGGTCTCATCACACATTCGGTGTTAAGTAGACTGTGGTAGTTCATGGGTACAGAGTTTTTACCAAAGGGGATGATAATGCACTTTTTGGCATTGAGCTTGAGGCCATGCCTCTGACACCAGGCATCTGTCTCAGTGAGGCCCTTCTGTAGGATGTCCACATCATTTGGGGACTCGACTATGGCTCCTAGTTTGCAGTCATCTGTGAACTTCATTAGCCAGAGGCCTTCTGTGTTAGCCTGTACTTCAGAGAAGTAGATACCAAACAGGAGAGGTCCCAGGACAGAAACCTGTGGTACTCCACTTGTCAATGGCTTGAAGTCAGATTTGGAGCCTGCAAATTCTACAGTGTGGGTTCTGTCAGTGAGCCAGTTGGCAACCCATCTTGTGACATAGGGATTTATACCTAGTTTAGTGAGTTTAGCTATAATTCCAGAATGGGGGACGGTGTTGAAAGCCTTGGCAAGGTCAAGATAGGCTGTTTGAACCACCTTACCCTTGTCTATAGCCTTCGTAACTGCCTCAAAGAAGTCGATCAGGTTCAAGAGGCATGATCTGCCCTTCACAAACACAAACTGGGTGGGGTCCAGAGTTTGGAGGTTACCAATGTCTTTATGAGTTCCATCATGATACATTCCATGGCCATGCAGACCAGGCTCATCAGGCTAATAGGGCGATAGTTCCAGGGATCAGTGGTGGCTCCCCCTTTGTGGAGTGGGATAACTGTTGCCATGCGCCATTCAGTGGGCACAAAGCCTGACGTGAGGCTATGATTGAACATGCTGAGGTGGACCTCAGTCTCTCCAAGCAATCAGCATGAGCCTGCCATTTCAACTCAATTTCAGGATTAGCTTTGAAAAGAAATGAAAAGAACAGAAGAGCATTATGCATACCAGTTTTGCATACACTTAGCTTTCTATGTATTATAAATTCTCTTTATTAGCATACTTACACAAATGTGGGATGTCACTAGTATGAAACTCATCCCATCACTGACTGAATGTATCCCTCTTGCACCTTATTAGGTCATTGAAGTGGTGCCTACACTGTTCTCCAGCGAGTTGGATGCTAGTTTCCTACTGTCTCCGTTACCGGCTTGGTGGATATGGGCGTCCTGAGGCAATGTAGAAATTGCCTCATGTCTACTGACAACCAGTTAATTCTCAAACAAACTGATATGACATGTGAGAGATACACAACATCAGTGGATGCAAAGCTCTCACATAAAACGACTCCTAATGTCAATAAGGTTGTCAGTAGTACACATGCTGCACCCATCATGCACAATTCAAAGCAGACATGTAGACCCACATATACTAAGACACTTACATTTAACCATCCTAAACCACAAAGACCTCCTAGATAAAGTACACATAAGAAATACCCTCAGCATCCCCAAACGCACTCTTTCAAAACAACACCCACATCAACACATAGAGTTACAGCTTATAAGGAAATTCACCACACAATACAACATTCTAGTCATTGGAGACTCCATTGTGAGACACACTGATGTCCCTTTCACCAGGCTGAGTAAGGAGAAAGTTATGGTCAGTTGCTTATGAGGGGCTAGAATCTGCCACATTACGCATGCACTCAGGACATTGGATCACAATTACCAATATGACTCAGTCATAGTCCATGTGGGAGTAAATGACCTGAGACGTACCTCCCTAGACTACATGAAGAGAGACATCATAAAACTTTTGGAATATGTGTCTTAGGCTGGTATGAGCTTAGCATTAAGCAACATTTTACCTTCTCCAAGGATGATGCTACAATACGAATAAAAGATGATTGACTTTAATAATTGGCTTAATTTCTGGTGTCATTCTAATGGGGTGCAGTGTTTGTCAGCATGGAAGGAGATGGTCAACAGACCACGCTGCTTTGCAAGGGATGGTTTGCACCTCTCCCCTCTAGGATTTCGAATATTAGCTAAAACATTGTCTTTGTTCATAGTGCCTTTTTTAGGCAATGCCAAACTGAAAGTACTTCCGACATAGCAAATCATAACCAAGAAAATCTAGAGGTACTACTGCTCAGTGCTAGGAGCCTAAACAAAAACTCTACTCCCTGGAAGCTCTCTTTACCCTAGAGAATGCTGATGTCTGTGCGGTCTCCGAGACATGGTTTAAAGCCACGAAAAGCACACCAACAGTGCAGGGTTATAATGCCTTCCACACATTTACACCAGCTACTTCACAGGCAAGGACTAAAGGTGGAGGTGTCTCTATTTACATCAAAAATAAATATACTTCAAGGCTGGTCAAACAGGACAATGCATTTGAGCTGCTCCATGTTCACATCACCATAGATAAAATCCAATACCACTTCCTTGCAAGCTATAAGTCCCCCTCTATGATCCAGGAAACCCATACCATGTAATTAAACTAAGAAATACTAAACATCCAAACCCAATACCATATTCATGGGTGACTTTAATTACCCCACTATAAACTGGGAATCCTATATGACATCAAACATACATGCACAGAGATTCCTGGATTTTGTAAACACAACCCCCATGGACCAGATAGTCAATACACCAACCAGGGGTGCAACCATACTGGATCTGGTCCTCACTAATATGGCAGAGTTCTGCACACCCCCTACTGTAAAGCATTCCTTGGTAAGGTTAGACCACAACATAGTCTCCTTTGAAGTAAAAATAAGACCTGGACCCCCAGCTAAACCGGGAATATTCAGGAACTATTCTAAGGCTAACCTTCTGTTATTAAGTGAGAACCTGGCAAAATGTCAAGCCCCTACAAACCCTGAGAACACTTCTGCCTATACATAACTGTTCACAGAAACCCTGTACAAACATGTTAATAGGCAGCTGTACTCACCAGGACGAAGTACAGAACTAACTCAAAATAAAAGCCACCCTGGTGGAATCACAAAGTCAATTAGCTGTGTGAAGACAGGTGAAGGCTACCAGCCTAGCCAGATAGAATTATCATTTGTAAATATTAATATAAGCCACAGGCTTGTTCTCTTAAATGAGAAGAAAATGGTGTTAAATGTGGAACTGCAAAAATGTAACAACGGTGCACTCTGCTGTAACAAAGCTGACAAGTCAATCCTTTGATGTCAAAACCCGGAGCCGATATGTCTGGATGAAGGAATTCTGCCTATTGTTTTGAGGCCAAAGTTAATGGCTAGAATTTGCATGTATAATTTCTTTTATTGCTCTGGTTCCTGACCAGCTGCAAGATCAAAGGGGCTATTAACCTCTGAGAGTCTGTTAGCCTGGGAGCTAGAAAGAAATGAATCAGTGGTACTGTGTTATCAATTTAAGGACAGAAAGAATGACAGCATTTGAGCATTTGTCTTGAGAACATCCAACATCACCAGCATTGTCTTGCTCTATATGTAAGTAGGATCTTAGACTTAGTGTTTCTCTTAGAAATAACTAGGAATTAGGCCAAGTGTTTTTATGTGATGTCAGAACTTTTCTACTGTATTATTTTAAACATTTCTCTGTGATCTCTAAACTCCTGACTAGCACTGTGTAGTAAGAAATATTGTCTTGCATTTTTATTATTTATTATTAAATATTTTAAACCTTTCAACTGTGGCTGTTTTGTGTAGAGATAATTGAAGCTCTAGAGTACATTGTGCATACATATATATATATATATATATATATATATATATATATATATATATATTTTTTTTTTTTTTTTGATACTGTACCAAGTCACTCCAAATAAGCTTTGCTGTCTAGTCAAACTTACCATGTGGATAATAATATTGCACAGTAATAATGGGACACCCTTTAATAAGGGCCTTTAAGCAGCTGATAAATATTAGCTGGGTGGTGGCAGTGATTTCTACCACATAGTCTGGGTAAAAGGGGCATGGCTGGAGAACCTGTGCCAGCCTTCCCCAGGAGTGTCTGTGTGGTTGTATGCAACTCTTATCTCAAAGTGTGTGTGTGTGTGTGTGTGTGTGTGTGTGTGTGTGTGTGTGTGTGTGTGTGTGTGTGTGTGTCATCTACTTGGGCAAGGACAAGAAGCACTGGTTGGACAGAGAGGGTTTTAGAGGTTTTAGCTTGCCCACTAGGCTGAGATCTAGACCCTGCAACTGTGCCAGTGGAAGTAGAAGTTGATCAAGCTTGTGCCAGAATAACCAATGAGCATGATAGTAGAGCATGTCCATATTTTTCTGCTCTGTATAGGCAATCAATTAGATCACCTCGTAGGTATTGTTGCCCTCCTATTGTTTTGAAATTTTCCCATGGTGTAAATATGGTGAAAGATATGGTTACCAGGAACTGGCATATTTTACAGACCGACAGTAGGTGTTCCGATATATTAGCAGATTAGTTCCGTTTTTAACATTATTAGACATATTAGTACACTTATTCATTATTATATAACTATAAAAACAAAAAGACATTAATTATAAATATTTATACAAATTATTTCTTTTTCAATTATTTTTATAAATTGTGTTCTATTATCAACATGTTTTATGTAGCTTAGAATAAATTTGGGGTCTCTGATGCTTTCACCTTATATACAACGACATATGTAGGTTTAAAACCATGAATTAATAGCAAAATACAACTTGGGTTAAAAACTGTTGAAACTTTAATGGTATTGTTGCTTATTCATTGGTTGCAACATGTAATACATCACATAAGATTAATTTTTACATCAACAAGTTGACTTATGTACTTGTGTTGTTTGCATATTCATAAGGATGTGACGTTTGCTACCACTAATGGTTATTGTGCCTTTAATTAGTTTTTAAAAAATTTTTTTTAAAATTCCTCTTATTTTAATTGTATTAATTGAATCATTGCTTCATGACGTAAATGGATGTTAGCCTTCATAAGGTTTATGCTGCCAGTGTTTTTTTGTTTTCTGAAGAAGTCAGCTTACTGTGCTGACGAAAAGCGCTTAAATAAATCTCTTTGACTGCTTTGGGTCGTTCACGGCGTGTTTTTGGTTTGTTTTCTATGTTTGGTCTCGTATTTTGCTTCATATTAGCAGATGGCCCTAGATATGTATACAAGAACCACAGTAATTTAAGGCAACAGTTATGTTTTCCTAGACATGTTATGTCTGGATCCCAAGTTTTGATGGGTACATCTAAATGTCATAAATGCAATTTTTGTCAGTTTACAGAGGAGTCTAGGTTCTTTAGGCACCCTGTCACGGGCTACTTGTGGAAGTTGAGGGCATCTGCTGATTGCTCCACCAGGAATGTGGTTTATTTAGCACATTTGTCACTGCTGTTATAAAATTCTATGTTGGCAAGACCAACAGGAGTTTAAAAGAAAGAATTAGGGACCATGTGTATTGCATGAAGAAGCAATATGATTTTAGTGCCTTAGCAAAACATGTTTTGTCTACTGGCCCTGAACACA
The DNA here is from genome assembly GCF_019279795.1 of Protopterus annectens. Lineage (NCBI taxonomy): Eukaryota > Metazoa > Chordata > Ceratodontiformes > Protopteridae > Protopterus > Protopterus annectens. The sequence goes on along the minus strand of NC_056746.1, from coordinate 1,504,042,425 downwards.
TCTTTGTCTTCCAGGTATTATGTGTGATCAGCCCAGGTCTGTAAGGTGGTGATATAGTGACTCGTACTGAGTTGGTCGAGTTGGAGTGAATCTTGAGGTTGGGGGCACACCTAGCTATGGAGTTGAATGATCATGTCCCCATTAAGCCTGTATTAAGAAATGGCTGTAGGGAGTTTATTGTTGTTTGTTTATATATTTATGAATACTTTTCCATGTTTTATTTATTTGTGTTAATGTTTTTATCTTTATTTTTAATTTTTTATCAGATTTTATGCCAATAAATATTATCTACTTCATATGCCTTTAAGCTGGGAATGTGGCTGCATGAATGTTTGTTCTATTGGCTGTTAAGCTGTTTGAGTTGATGTCATTTGTATATAAGTTATTCTGTCCCCATTCATGTTTGTCTGAAGAAGCGGTATGGTATTACCATGAAAGCGCTAACTTTCTTTCTCTGCAATAAAGTTTTTTGGTACGATTACTTGCTGGTTCATCAAGTTTTTGGATTTAGCTGCATATCGAGCTGTCTTCTGCCTGCTTTGGGGAATTTTACAGTTTTACAGTTTCATTTGGTTGCTGCAATTGGGTTTGTTTGTATGTTGGTACACATGAAATATTTTACACAGGTCTGGATTTGAACTCTCACTCCAACAGACCTTCAAAACACAATAAGGGTGTCTTATCCCTCTTTGCCACACAAACAGCTTTGCAGCAGAAAACTAATATAATCGGGCATACTACCAACTACAACATCATCCACAGTATTAACAAAACATATGGCAGTTGTTTGTACATGTATTAATTTGTGCACTGAGTGATCACACAACCATTTCTGAGTATTGCTTGGAATCAAATACTTGGGATTCAGCAATTCTAATGAGTTTACACCTTATCTGCATCTTCGCCATGCTTGCAGCCCTGAATCTACACTATAAAAAGGGAGCCAAGTAGCTCGGGAACTGAAGGTGAGGAGATTTGTTTATGTGGATAACACAAAAGAAGATATTACTTTGGGATTTATCTGCACAGAAGACTACTGATTATGATAAGGTATGCTTGAATTTTTCAGCTATATACTGCATATGCTGAAATGTCAGTAAGAAAAATCTGTTAATATACGTACATATGTACAGTGGATATAAAACGTGTACACATCCCTGTTAAAATGCCAGGTTTTTGTGATATAAAAAAATGAGACCACAATGAATAATTTCAAAACTTTCCCCACCTTTAATGCCACCTATAATCTGTAGAATTCAACTGGAAAACAAACAAATATGTTAGGGGAAACAAAAAATAAAAAACGTACAATAAGCTGTCTGCAAACCATGGCTTTTGCTGTTGCAGGTTACCGAGTAAATGTCAGGAAAATCCTACTAGGGCAGCTGAACTTTATTTGGGGTTAATCAGAGTCTCCTTAATTGATGGCAGGTGTGTACCCAAGAAGACTGAATCTTGTAATTAAATCAAAAGGTGCTTCAAAGAATTAGTTTAAGGGTGTGCACACTTATGCAATCAGATTATTGTAAGTTTTTTATTTTTTATATTTTTCCCCTAACAGATTTGTTTGTTTTTCATTTGAATTGTACATGTTATAGGTCACATTAAAAGGTGGGAAAAGTTTTGGAATGATTTATTGTGGTCTCATTTTTTATATATCACAAAAACCTGGCATTTTAACAGGGGTGTGTTTTATATCCACTGTGTGTGTGTGTGTGTGTGTGTGTGTGTGTGTGTGTGTGTGTGTGTGTGTGTGTGTGTGTGTGTGTAAATATATATATATATGTGTATATATATATATATATATATATATATATATATATATATATATATATATATATGCCTCTATTTGCATTAACAAATGCTACTTTTATCTGTATGCATTTCTTAGAAGTGTACTGATGGCATAGGCATGTTTGTCAGGACATTTTACTTTCTCAGATACACAGCCTTATTAACTTTCATCACATGTGCTAAAGTTACAACTGTTTTTCTTTTTACACTCTTCTATTGTTATTTCCATGAAATGTAAATGTCCTATACTGTCAATGACACAGGAGTGTTAGCCTTCTAGGATGGACCATACACACCTCTAGTGGAGTGCTGGCCACAGGCAGACAAGATTGGCAAATGCTTAAAATGGAATGTTTTGTGGTAAATGTGTACACATGTTTCAGGGGAAGTTATTTGATAGCACGTTTAGCATTTCACTGATGGTTTGTTAGCAAAATGTGTCATTTGCCTGTTGTTTTGGGGATGGGGGAGCCAAGTTGCTTTTCTGTTTTGGCACAATCAAGATTTTGCTATTGCTACTCTCTTTGTTTTGGATCCAATCTTGATTTGTGTGCGATTGTAATGTGTTACAACCACACAATTTCTTTTTTATATTTGAATATCTTGACTGTTTTATGTTTTCCCAGTAGATAATAGCAAATAACTACCTTTTATATGTTCTATTGAAGCAGGACTTGTATTTATGTAATACTTGCGTGTATTATCCTTCTTTTGTGTTTTTTTGTCACCTTGGACTATGGCACCCAGGCATCCCAATCCCCACAAACCCCCTTCAGTGACCCTGAAAATGAAGTAATCATGGAAGCATTTAAGCATCATGGTATCTTTCCACTCAAGTGGGGCCATGGGGATATGTCTGGCAGAATGCAAATTTGGCAGGAGATAGTTGCTGATGTGAATACAGTAAATGGCCACAACAGGACATATGATCAGGTGCGCCATAGGGCCACTGACATGATTTCATTGTCAAGGAGAAGAGCAGCTGCAATGGCCATGAACAGATGGCTACCAGGAGGGGGGGGTCTGCTACAGAGCCATCACTGACACCAAATGAAGAGTTCTTGTCCACTGTCAGGGGTCCAGACAGCTCAGTGAAAAGTGCACAACAACAGGTCATTGATGTTGGTGCTGATGTTTCAGGGAGGACAAGTATGTCCCAAGAGGAGCCACCAGGAATGCTTACCTATCTCAATTGTTAAATACTTCTTGTATAGTAAAATATTGACAGCAATACTTAAGTTCTGTGTAACATTACATTTCCCGGGGGGTCAGTAGAAGACTGATACAGTTAACATCACATGCTAATTGATTACAAATGGGCTTGGGGTGGACATGTCATCCAAGTTCTTGTTAAAAGTATTGTTTATGGACATATAAAGGGCAAAAAGTTTTAACCCCCTGTGTTACTGTTCATTCTGATGATGGTGTCCTTACCTTTTGCTTAACGTCTTCCAGGGCCATCCACCATCATCTGCACATGATAAGCTAAACATTTTTATGTCAGTACTGATGAGCAGTTCAAAGAAATATTTACTTTGTGATGTGGGTGTCAGAATTGTTGTGTGTATTACTGTACTGTCTGCAATAGTGGCACCAGTGTTAGTTTATTAGCATATATTGGACTATAGTAGTGCAGGTATTAATTTTTCCTGTGTTTGTTGCTTATTATTACAGGCAATCCTGAAAGTGGAAGTGTGGGACTCCTACCAACTGATGTCAGAGTTTCAGCCAACTCTGATTATGATGGTGGCCAAACAGAGGAAAATGTGGAGGTGCAGATGTTGAATCTGACACTGAGGTTGATAATCAGCCATCCACTGTAATTCCACTGGACACAGCCAGTAGCCTTACGCCAACCCATTCCAGTGAACCCTCAGATAACTGGTCAGTTGGAGGGTGAGACACTCGATAAGGACAGTGTGGTTACTGTGGCTCCAGTGCTTGTTTACTTGGACTGTAGCCAAAGTGTGGGTGAAGTGCCATGCAGGAGGGTTGTTAGGGGTGCTCGGATGAAACCTACTGTGCATCCTCCACCTGATCCAGGTGCGTCTTCTCGTGCCACTCAGCATATGTTTAGGGCCATCATGGAGGTGCAGGCACATTCCAATAGGTCTCTGAAGAAATGCTTAGGGTTATAGATGCAACATAGGCTGACATGCATGACTATTTCCACCATGTAGCCAGTTCAATGAATCAGATGTATGACATGTTCGAATGGGAGGTGTTTGTAATGGAATGTTTGCTGGGTGGGGGATGGCATTCATGTCAGCATAGGTCAGCCACATCATCTGCTGTTAGCCAATGTGGCCATGCCTGATCATGCTCCCATAGTGGCACTACTTCCAATTCTCCATCAGTGGTTAAGGTGTCCACACCCAGACATGGTCCTGGGCATCTATGTGAGGGGAGCTCGTCCAGCAGACATCAGTCACATTCAGGTAGCAGCAGTGCATCTGACTGTGGGCGTGGACATAGTGCAGAGACAGTTCTCATGATCAGGTATGACAGCATTGAACTGCCACCTCTACCATGCATGATGCACACCTGTCCAGCATACCAAGATCTAGAGCTAGTACACAGCTTGTCTGTGTTCTTTCAGACACTCACACACCAATTTCACCTGAAGGGCCCATACAGACATGGTTCAGCCATGAAGCTTAAAGCTCATTCTGTCTCGCTGACAATTTGTTACTTTATCCAAATACCTGCCTGCTTCTCTTTCTTACTCACACACACTCACTTACCGTTTGTGTCAGCCTAGGCTGCCTGCTGCTACACACACACACTACCCTGAGCGAGTGATGATAACTGTGCCATATTCTTGTTTTCTATCTTTTGTATTCAGGGATACATAACTTTTGTGTCTGATACTCAAGATGCATGGCTGACCTAGTGCTTAGTATATCTGCATTTGTGATGTTGTTTTGATAACTGTATTTTTGACATATTTTGGTGTTAGAAAGATAGACAGTTGACAGAATCTAAACAGTTTTTTTTGCATCAGATTTTTTTAAGAATCATCTGAGGGTTGTGAAGTCTGAAACTGATATGTGATTCATTACTTTCTAACTTCTCTCTTTAATGATTTTCCAGTACAAAAGTATTAGGACAAACTGAGGACATTTGGTAACCATCAGTACTTTTGAGGGGTATGAATATAGTGAATCTTTGATGCCTGAGGCCTATTACTTGATAGAAGACACATGTATTCACATAAGTCTCTTCTGTCACATGTGTAAGTCATTGCTCTACAAATCACTTACCTTTTTCTTACTTACCTTACCAAATAACAATGTGCAAGGATATGCCATTTATTTGTATTATTACACAATTCTGTTTTAACACTCCAGGTTCAACACTTATCTTGTAAATCCAGCAGTTGCTACAATTTTAGCTCAAGGTTGAGTTTGTCTCTTGCTAGGAGTACACAGCCATTTCCTAGGCAATGCTCACATTTATCTACCTGTGAAATGGCTGTGTACATCAATGTTACTATATGTATGACCATAGGATGAAGGTTTTAGCCCCTTATGTGGTGAGTGAGTGCGCTATGTGTTGCCTCTTAGCCAATACGAGGGCATATTGAGCATGCCTACATCTGCTTACACTCACAGAAGCTGCTGGTTCCCCCTCTGACTTCTGACCTGCGTGTGGTCATGGTGACCTTGCCACTGGTGGTGGGATATGTACCCCTTCCCCTTCTTGATCCTGGTGAAGCTGCTCTCTCAGAATGATGTTGTGAAGCATGGCACAGGTGGTGAAGACTTCAGTACATGTACATGGACTATACTGCAGGGCTCTCTCCAGATGTATCTAGGCACTGGAACCCTGACTTCAGCAACCTAAACACATGCTCTATGATATTTCTGGTTTGAGTGGATGCCTCATTATGGCATTCTTCAGCAGGTGTCTGTATGGCTGATGATGCCCATCAGAAATACACAGTTCCAGTCCATAACCTGCACCCCCCCAGTAAATGACCCTGTTGGATATCACCCCTAGTGAACATCTGATACATTTGGAAGGTGTGCTACATATGTGAGTCATGTTAATTGCCTGGATTGCCAGCACACACATTCAAGATGATTTCCTTAGCATTATACACAACTTGGCAGGTAATAGAGTAGAGGTCCTTTCCATTTATTTAGACCCTTCCCTGTTCCCCAGGTGGTGGCCCTGTTCTCAGGAGTACAGGGAAAATATATGTGATCAGTGGCATATTGGAGCACAGCACTCAGGAATTAATGGAGGACCCTGGACGCTGATGCCTGTGACACCCCCACCATGTCCCCTATTGGTGTCTGAAAGATTCCTATAGCTAAAATTCTAGGTGTTCGACATACTTTGGTCGCCACTGGTATGGGTTCCCCTTGGTTTGCCCTGGGTCTGAGTTCAGGACAACAGAGGTTGCAGAGTTCCTGTAGTGTGTCTCTATCCACCCTGCAGCGGTCTACAATTTCACATCATGTAGGTTGTGATAAGTTACCCTGAGTCTGAAAACTCTTCATCTTCTTGGCCTGGTCTATTAGCAGTAGCAGCAGCACAGACTTCAGCCTGTTGCCCATACACACAAAGTAAAGCAATAGCAGCTTCTAAAATTATTTCTGTGTACACTCTTTTCTGTGGCTGTATTCCAGTAGGTTTTGGAATTTGCAGGGAAAACCAGCACTGAGTCTACATGGTTGCTTTATAACTTGTTGAATAGCTCCTCCATCTTGGATTGGTTGATTAGAATACAATTCAGCTGCTTATGCTGTAATTAGCATACCACGACATTTACTGTGATTGCATGGCTCTACACACTGTGTAGAGCTGCTTACTAAGTTAGATATGTCAATATTTAGCATTAGTTTCAGAAAACAGGTAGTTTAATTACCAACAACATGGAAGCTCAGCTTAAATGAAGTTAATACTTCAGCATCTCACACCCAAATGACTGCTGTTTGGAATCTGCAATGTATTGTGGTACAGGCTGGCTAGTATTAAACGGCAATGACAGACTGAACATATATAAGCTGCCCAGGACTGCCATACAGAGAAAACAAAGTACTCTTGGACTTATTTTACTTACATTCACATTTTCAAACATTCAATCCCACTGTTACAGGACTCACACACAAGTCTCATAAATTAAAACTGTTACCATACATTTATACAGGTTCAGAGAAGATTACGGGGCTAATAATCCTAGGGGCCTTTCTACACCTAGCCAAGCCATATGTATCTGACAAGTTTTGATACCCTAGGGTTATTTTAAGGGGTATATGTAGGCATAGTGTTAGGAAAATGCATAATAGCAATGTGCATGCTTAGTACATTAAAGGCTTAAAAGGGTTAATACATTTATTCTGTTCATACTGCATGAATCTGCACAGCTATTAGAAACTTAATAAAAGACACTTTATTCTGCTTATGCAATGAAAATATGTGCAGCTACCAGAAACTTAATAAGAGACATTCTATTTCTGCTTATGCCATGAGAAAATGTGCAGCTGCTAGAAGTCTTGATAAAGAAAACAATAGATGTTTAAAAGCTTAAACCATAGTCAGCACTACTTGTACCAAAGCTAGAAATGTACCTTGAATCTAGACAAAATGTATCGCATATATTAGAAATGTACAATGGAAGAATTGAAAAGACAAGGTGGGCTAAAATAAGCCCAAGGCCAGGTTGTTTTTCTCAAATGTTTTTGCAAGACAGCAATAATCTGATCATGAGAGCAATAAGCCTGGTAACATTTTCTGTGTAACATACAGAAAGCTGTGTTCAACTACGTCAGCAGTAGATTACTAACATTCTCTGTGTGACATGAAGAGAACTGTATAAGAATAACAATGCTGCAAGTAATAAAGGGTGCCTTGCTTGAACCTAACATGTATTGATCTTTGAAGTTTTTCCTTTTACAGATTGGTCCTTCGGACCGGAACCCTCTCTTCACCTCCGATCAGACGGCCAGGTGGCTGAAACCATACGGGGAAGAAACCAAATCGGTTCTTCTTATGTGGAAAGTCCTCCGACTGAATTGTCGTCAAAAGAGGCCAGCCACTTTTTGATCTGTGACTGAAGGACGGGTCTCCGCGAATCGGTGATCAATCACGTGGGCTCAGGTAAGGTGAATCTACTTTTTCTGTTTTCTGTTTTAGCTCAGGGACTAGATATGTATTGTTTTTTATCAGATTGTATTTTTCTTACAGTCAGGGATAAAAAAAAAAAAAAAAAAAAAAGAGTACTGTCTTGTCATAGATCAGGAGAAACAGAATAAGTAGGCAGTCATTCTGAAGAGACTATAATAAAATCCGTGGTACACGTTAAAATTAAGAGAAGTTACATAGCAATCAAAGGTAAAATAAAATGGGTAATAATTGCACAAAAACACCCCAGAACCCGCCGTTAACGGAAGATGCAAAATATATGCAGTCACAGCGCCCTGATAATATTAGATATTTTTCAAAATGGGTTAATAAATATGAATTCGATGGAAAATTAGAAAAATCACTTATCAAATAACTCAAAAACGATTCCAAGGGTCAGGTAAAAAGGCAACGGCGGTTAGGAATTCCTCAGGCACACAGGTGGCTGGAGGAAGTAAACCGTAGGGACCAAAGGAACAAAGATTCAAAAGCAATGTTTTTAAGATAAGGAAGACAATAACTTAGTAATAGCATCAGCACCTCCGCCTCCCTTACCAGAATATGAAGCGAGTGAACAGGTTAGTCCACCCCCACTATATCCTGTGGTCACTGAAGATAGAGATATTATAAAACTAAAACTAACTAAAATCAGAGATCCCATCGGGACCAGGTCCTGGACAAAGGCAAGCAATTCAGAAGAAGGTATCGAGTTATGGCAAATAGTTAAGAATTCACAATCTATAGGAGAAGAAGAAGAAATATGCCCGCTTATAGAAGTACCTAATCCTCAGGCAGGTCAGGACAATCAGGACCCAACTATTTTAGTATATAGACCTTGGACTCCGGAAGATATCTGGAAAGTCATTGAGGGAATTCCCCATCCGAAGATTAATTTTAGAAAATTCTCAGAAGACTTACAAGGAATGAGGTTAAGTTATAACTTAAACGGAGAAGTAGTAGAAAAAGTAGTTAGACAAATTGTAGGGCCAGATTGGTACATGATTTGTGGCAACTGGAATCCTCGTGACACTGCACAAAGACCCCTCCCACATAGCAGCGCAGAATTAGACACAAGAGTAAAAGGTCTTACAGACCGCATCTCTGAAAAATGGAAACCTAGGGCAGACTGGACTTGCATTAATGAATGCATCCAACAAGAAGGTGAAACAATTGACCGGTACTATGCCAGATTGTTAGAATGTTTTAATATCCACTGTGGAATGCAGGTTCCTGAAGATCAAACGCAAGATTCCCCATATGAACAGCAGTTAAAAAATGCATTTTTAAAAGGCAGTAGTGCGCCTATAAGCAGTTTTATTACAAAACACATGGTAGACCATCGTACCAGCAGGTTACAGTCATTACTTGAATATGCTAGACATGCCGAAAGGCATTTTAATAGCAAAAAGAAAAAGAAAGCTCAAGTATTTTCTGTAGAAGACGGAGCAGAAGTTTATGTAGTACAGTCTGGGAAAAAGAGCAAGAAAAATGCACAGGGAAACAAACAGTCTGATCAACAATCAGAGGACTTTGAAGGGTGAAAGAAAAGGGGTGAATGTTTCAAATGTGGTAAAAAAGGACATTTGGCAAGGGATTGCAGGAAAAATAAGAAGGCAACAACGGAAGACAAGGAGGATGAGGACTGACTATATGATAGTCAAGAATCACTAGAAGGGGCTAGTAAAGAAAGGACAAATGAGGATGTGAAAGAGGGAGTAGAGGAAGTGCAGGAAGTTAGTGACAATGAAGAAAACGAAATATTAGACCTAGCTTTATTGAGCTTGGAGCTCTATTTAGCAGACACAAAACCAGAAGTTACACTCTTGGTAGAAGGAAGGGAGGTCAAATTTTTGTGTGATTCAGGGGCATCACGGACCCTGATACACCCCTCCAAACTACCAGAAAACATAGAGTCACCTGATTACATACTGGTCAAAGCAGCTAATGGACAGCTGTATCGGGAGCCTCTCTCCCGTAACATTGCAATAACTTATCCAGTTTCAGGATTAACACAGAAAAGCAAAATTGTAGTTTCTGCAAAATGCCCAGTAAATCTCTTGGGCAGAGACCTCATGCAGATATTTGGTATAGCAGTAGTCCCAACCATGCAGGGTATGGAAGCACAGCGACAAAATAATACCTTTGTGGTGCAATCGGAAGGTGAAATGTTTTACTGGTACAGCCAGGACTTGGTTACGACTGGTCCAGGGGCTGTGACCGAGGAACTAATGAACGTAGCCATCAGCAAGTTTCCCTCCCTTGACATTGACAAGCAACACCTGTTGCACTGTGCCCTGTATTTTTGTAATAGACCAGGACCGGATAAGGAATATGAGAAAGAGAATTATTTAAAAATCATACAAATAGATTGATGCTGTGTAACCTGTACTGGGACACAGAAGGGAACAGTGTAGCCAGCTGTTCACTGCCCCAGGAGTTCTTTGCACTTTATAAATCTAATCGATTACCACATGTTAGCTTAACTAAAAACAAGAATATAAAATGGGCAGACCTAGGAGAAAAAGCCACGAGATGGGAGAAACAGACAGAACTAGAACTGTCAGGACAGGGGATACAAGTACAGAAATTGAATTGGATAACTCAGACCAACCCAGCTGTGCACTTGCAATCTAGCAAAGACAGCTGATGGACACTCCTATTAAAGGAGGAAGAAAACGCCTTGCGAGATATACCAGAGACTCTCTGGTCAACAGGGAAATCAGATTTAGGACTCATTCGTACAGCGGGGCCAGTTACTATCACACCAAAGTCAGCATTTAGACCACAAAAAAGACAGTATCCCTTAAGAAAAGATGCAGAGGCAGGGATAAAGCCTATTATAGCATCCTTACTTAAAGGAGGGATACTAGAAGAATCTCCCGATTCATCATGTAACACACCCTTATTTCCAGTTAAAAAAGCCAATGGAGAATGGCGTATGGTCCAGGATTTACAAGCTGTAAATGACGCGGTAATACCAAGGGCACCCATAGTGCCAGATCCACACACCCTGTTGAATGACTTAAAACCTCAACAAAAGTATTTTTCTGTGGTAGACATTAGCAACGCATTCTTTTTGATACCAATATACCCTGATAGCCACTATTGGTTTGCATTTACATTTCAGGGAAAAAGATATACATATACACACCTACCACAGGGATATTGTGAAAGTCCAATGATATTCTCACAAGAAATGGCAAGCAACTTGGTGGGATTCAACCCACCAAGAGGTAGCCAGGTTTTACTTTATGTTGATGACATTCTGCTGGCGGCCCCCACCCAGCAGGATTGTAAGGAAGATACCATAGCACTTCTACGATTTTTAGCTGCTGAGGGACATAAGGTAAACAAAGACAAACAGCAGCTCTGGAAAAAACAGGTTAAATACCTAGGATATGTAATATCCAAGGAAGGTAGAATGTTAGATGAGGACAGAAAAGTAGCAATTTTACAAGCACCAAAACCCACTACCAAGAAGGAAATGATGTCCTTCCTGGGTACAACTAATTTTTGCCGAAGCTGGATTCCAAACTATGCTTTGGAATCTGCACCCTTGACTGACCTTATATATAAGATGTCTATGGCAGTGCAGGATTTGTTACAATGGACACCAGAGGCAGAGTCTGCTTTTTGTAAACTAAAGCAGTTAATAGCATCCTCACTAGTTCTGGGATTACCAAACTATCATAAACGTTTTTTCCAGACTGTAGATTGCAAGCAGGGTTACATGACATCAGTATTAACACAGCAGCATGGGGATAAGCAGCGCCCCATCGCTTACTATTCATCACAACTGGACCCAGTAGCACGATCCTTACCCCACTGTGTACAAGCAGTAGTTGCAGCTGCAATGGCAGTACAGGCTTCAGCCTCAGTAGTCTTGTTCCACCCTCTCACTTTGAGAGTGCCCCATGCAGTCACAATCATTTTACTGCAAGAAAAAGTGGCATATATCTCCCCTGCTAGGCATCTTTCCTGCATGACTATATTGTTGAGCCAACCTCATATAACAATTGAACGATGTACAACTTTGAGCCCATCTACACTGCTCCCAACCCCTGCAGATGGCACACCCCACTGCTGCCTGCAGGCAATTGAGCAAAAGACCCTACCTAGAAAAGATCTCATGGACATCCCCTTAGATAATGCCGAGGTGACATATTACGTGGATGGCTCATGCAAAAGGGGTTCTGCAGGAAAAAAACTAGTAGGATATGCAGTAGTCTCTGATACTGAGATTGTAGAAGCAAAATCTTTACCACACAATTTAACTGCACAGGCAGCAGAATTGATTGCCCTGACACGGGCATGTACCTTAGCAAAGGGTAAATGTGTAAACATTTTTACTGACAGCCAATACGCTTTTTCCACTGTACATGTGTTTGCACAACAGTGGAAAAAACGGGGAATGATAACATCTACTGGTAAACCTATAAATCATGCACAGTTTATTTTAGATCTTTTAGAATCTATTCAGTTACCTCAGAAAGTAGCCATTTGCAAATGTACAGCTCACACCAAGCAACATGATAGGATTTCAAAAGGTAATGCGAGAGCTGATACCACTGTAAAACAAGCAGCCACAGAAGTATTTCTTTTAGATAAGGAATTGCAACCATCTGAAACTTTAGATCTAGACATGTTAAAAACAATGCAGACACTCACTACTCAAGCTGAAAAACAGCGATGGATAAAACGAGGAGCGATCCTCGAAAAAGGGCTGTACATCTCTAAAGAAGGAAAACCGATACTACCCTTTAATTTGTTTCGCTATGCAGCATTGTTGAGCCATGGGCAGTACCATGTCTCAACAGGGGGGTGGTACAGCTGGTGAATCAAGTGTTCACAACGTACGGATTTACAAACTACTCTAAAAAATTTTGTTTGATGTGTCAGATTTGTAACAAACATCATGCGCAGGGAGCGATAAAGCCCAAGCAAGGCAGTTTCACCACACCACCATATCCATTTCACACTATCTGTATGGATTTCATAGAATTGAACAAATGTGAAAATAAAAAGTATTGTCTTGTCATTATAGATATGTTTTCCAGGTGGGTGGAAGCCTTTTCAACCAAAAATCCGGATGCAGCTACAGTGGCAAAAGTACTTGTCAAGGAAATTATTCCTAGGTTTGGCATTCTGGAAAGAATCTACAGTGACAATGGTACACATTTTGTAAATCAAACCATACAGCAGTTAAGTAAGCATTTTGGTATTTCTTTAAAAAATCATTGTGCATACCATCCACAGTCTGCAGGGCTAGTTGAAAGGCATAATGGTATACTAAAAAGCAAATTGAGAAAATTAATAGCTGAAACAGGAAAAACTTGGTTGTATTGTTTACCCCTGGCACTGTTGAGCATGAGAACTGTCCCTACAGCAAAAGGATTGACTCCTTTTGAAAAACTGTTTGGAAGAGCTTATTATACACCCCAGTGGAAACTTCTCATGTCATCAGACCAGGAAGCTGATTTTACATTAGCTGAATATATGAAAAAGTTGTTGAGTTCGAAACATCTGTTGCAGTCAAATTCTGTTTCAAATAAAAAACAAACCAAAACATCGGAAGTGGCAGTGACGCCAGGAGACTGGGTATGGATTAAAATCGTGAAGCGAAAGAACTGGGCATCGCCAAGGTGGGAAGGTCCCTACCAGGTGCTTCTTTCAACACCTACTGCAGTCAAAATAGCAGAACGAGCTTTGTGGATACACCTGATGCACTGCAAGCTAGTAAAGAACTTTGAATTGGACAAAGATCTTACCTCTCCATCGGGACCCTAAGCACAAAGTCTGGCTACAAAGGGGGGTCAGATCAATAGGACCGATCCGTCTCAAACCCAGTGAAGAAACCATCGGTGCTGAAGGTCCTATTAGGGCAGAGAGTAAGATCATGTGTCCAAAAATAAAATGACTGATTCCAGTAAGATCCAAATACACCTACTTGGAAGAACCAGAGAAAACGGAAATGCAGAACAACAGTTTCCACAAAAATATTACATGACCATCCTGTTGACTGTACTGGTGACAATAATCTTTTTATTGTGGCCATTTCTTTTCTCAGCCACGCAAGTAGAACTGAATAAGCGTGCAGAGTGGCACCCGAACTTTAATACTTACCAGGCAATCAAATATGTGTACGCTGAAACCTTCAATGTTTATAATTGCTGGATTTGCACAGTTTTACCAACAGCATATGGGGGGCTACTGTTAACTGCAGTTCCCCTAGGGGCCAACAAAACCTGGGAAAACTTAATTCATGATACATCAGATGTCACATCAAAAGATAAGGTAGCATTGCACTTGTCTATTCAACAGAAAGGAACTCTGTGTTTTTATAAGAATGATACAGTCAAGGTGGGTTGGAGCTATTGCAATGTAACTGTTCCCTGTAGATGCTACACTAAATCTGATAACATCAGATTCTATTGCAACACGAGCTATGATTAATTTGTTGAACTGATGCACAGGACAATTGAAGAAGTAAAGCATAATGCTGATCTCTATAAACAACTGTCTATAATCGATAGAAAAATGTTTCATGCAGAGCAAGGGTATAGTAAAGTTACTATTAAAGTGGAAGACCGTTACTTTATATGTGGGAGAAAAGACTATAAATGGCTACCCGAGAATTGGTCCAGCAGTTGTTTCTTGGGATACATGGTTCCGGCCATATGACATACTGCAGTTTTACCTCAAGGGAAGATTCGGAATGTCCGAGAAATCAAGAAGCCTGTCAATCCAGTGGGACAGATCAATGCAGCCTGGAAAAACCATCAAAACTTAGGTCCAGGGAACAGCAAAAGACTGTCACACATGGATCTGAGTGATACTGTTATATCATGGGCAGGCATATTACCAGCATATGGAGCAATGAAATCAAAATAGGAACTGAGAAAATTGTCTAAGCTTCTCGAAATAATGAGTAATGCAACCTTTTCTGCCCTAGAATTGGTAACCGATGAACTGACTGCCATGAGAACAGTGGTACTTCAAAATCGCATGGCTCTTGACCTCACCCTAGCAGTGAGAGGAGGTACGTGCGCTTTAATCCAGGAGGAGTGCTGTTCGTATATTCCTGACCACAAACACAAGATAGACAACCATCTTGAGGTAATCCAGCAGGTGTTGGCCATGACCAAACCAGGACCAAATCCATTGACGGACTTTTTCCAGAAATTGTTTGGGGTGGGGCAGTATCCTGATGAACATTCTGATTGCCTTCTGTGTAGGGATAGCTCTACTGATGGTGTGTGGGTGCTGCTGCATCCCCTGCATAAGAGGACTAATCAAAAATTTTGTAGACATTTCAGTTTCGGAAACCTTATACCAAGATGCTGAACTTGAAGAGTTACTGAAAAACTGAATATGCTTTCATGGGCTTAAACTAAATGACTCTCTTAACTGCAAATCCTGAGTGGGAAGAGGTTAAGGGAAGAAAAAAACTGTTTATGCTTGTTTTGAAAGTAGAATAAAAGTATTAAAAGGGGGGAAATGTTAGGAAAATGCATAATAGCAATGTGCATGCTTAGTACATTAAAGGCTTAAAAGAGTTAATACATTTATTCTGTTCATACTGCATGAATCTGCACAGCTATTAGAAACTTAATAAAAGACACTTTATTCTGCTTATGCAATGAAAATATGTGCAGCTACCGGAAACTTAATAAGAGACATTCTACTTCTGCTTATGTCATGAGAAAATGTGCAGCTGCTAGAAGTCTTGATAAAGAAAACAATAGATGTTTGAAAGCTTAAACCACAGTCAACACTACTTGTACCAAAGCTAAAAATGTACCTTGAATCTAGACAAAATGTATCGTATATATTAGAACTGTACAATGGAAGAATTGAAAAGACAAGGTGGGCTAAAATAAGCTCAAGGCCAGGTTGTTTTTCTCAAATGTTTTTGCAAGACAGCAATAATCTGATCATGTCAGCAATAAGCCTGGTAACATTTTCTGTGTAACATACAGAAAGCTGTGTTCAACTACATCAGCAGTAGATTACTAACATTTTCTGTGTGACATGAAGAGAATTGTATAAGAATAACATACTGACCACCAAATAGTCAGACAAACCTTGTACCTACATGCTTTGGCTCCTTGCTGCAAGTAATAAAGGGTGCCTTGCTTGAACCTAACATGTATTGATCTTTGAAGTTTTTCCTTTTACACATAGACATAGGTCATCAAGCATTTACAGGTTGCCTCTGTCTACTAGACTCATAGGTGCCAGTCCAGGAGTAAATTTCCAGTTCCCCATCCACAAGTCCAATTTACTCATCACCTCAACAATAAATTAAAGTTTACTTACTTGTACATCTAGGACTGCCTTCCCCTGTTCTTTCTTCAAGCCTTTAAGGGTTTGTCCTTGGACTCTAGAAATGATATGGGTGTTTTTAACTTATCCTGTGAATGCAGTAAAATGGAAAAAACATATGAAACCAGATACATATAACACAGCTGCATAAAGACTGCAGTCATGTTACATATTTGTGAAATACAAAGGGCTGGCAACTCGGTACGTAAAAATCAACTGCCAATCATTAGCAGACCAGAGTTCCCCTAACCAGGAAAAGCCGAAAGTCACAACAACAAAATGTAATCTAAACACAGATATCTACCATCCTGACGTGTAAACTATAGCCAGATGCACAAGTTGTATTATATGCACTATTTTTAAAGAACGGACAAGAGATATTTGTACTTGCCCTGTACTTTAACTGATCAATATCCTTATTCCTTCAGAAACGATGCATAATGTTTTCATATTTAGTTAATTAGAAAAGAATAAATTTAGGAGGGAATTTAATCCAGCTCAATATATAGAGAGTGATTCTTTCAATATTCACCCTAGTCTCTCATCTGACAATTCTGTACAAAAATAGATATTAGACTTTTTAACTGATACTAACACAAAGACAATGCAGACAAAACAGTTTTGCAACAAACAGCCTCGGGTCTGTGGTCACATATTTTATCATTCAAATAACAATATCAAATACATCAAGTAATTAGCTTGCTTTTTTAAATAAAACCAGTAATAAAGTAATAATACTTAGCATGTTCTAATGTACACTCCACATATTTGTATACTTGACTCCTGCATTTATATATGCCTTCAGCTCAGCTAAGTACATATGCCCCCAAATGCTGAAACCTGAGGTGGGCAATTACCTGTCTATTCCTAAGGCCAGTTTTGCTCCTTTCACTTCAGCTTTGAAGACTATGTGCATAGAGGAAGGTTTAGCTGATAAATCCTACCATTGACAAGCAGCGGAAAGATCCTGCATAGAAGAACAAAATGTATTTGTACTGAAAAAGAAATCACCTGTCTGTCTGCTCACCTTAGTAAATGAATGAATAACTGAACTAATGATTTCACTCACCTCAAATGTGCCTGTACAAAACAAATGCCAAGCAGTGGTCTACAGTATGTGCTATCCAGAAATTAGGAGTGTGTAAGACAGCATAAACAAAAAAAATAAAGATTACAATGGAAAAAAGTATGAAAAAATATTAGACTTAATAATGGAATCACCCAAAAGCAACTGCTATGCCTTTCCTCTACTAAAACTGGCAATAGCTTACAAGAGTAACACCTACAATGTACAGTAGCAATCTGTCCCCATATCTGTAGCTCAGGCAGTAAGTGCACACCCAATAACTATCCCCCAGCCCAAATCTTAGGGCAATGGCTAGACCACACATAGCCTGACGGATGGGGTACTCCTTTTCATCTCAATGTGAGTGACTCTGGAGTTAGGAAAATGCTTTTTAAAAGTTTTAACATGTGTCACTCTGCGGGTGTTCAGGGATAAAGCCATAACTACTGGACAGGTGAGCTTGGTTATTGGCTTCAGCACCTGGCAGAGTAACAGAGAGGATGGGCATATCTATCTTAGGTAGAGGGACAGTGCTGGGCATCACTCATCAAGTCCTGGTGGAAGTTGGGATTCAGAAAGTATTGACATTGGAAGGGGGGATTGAGTAGGTGTACCTGCCCTATGGCTGGAGGCAAGAAACCCACTTATTGTGGCCCTTTTATAGCCCATCACACTTTTCATTGAAAATGATGTCAGCACAGGCGAGAAGTATGGGGTTAGGTCAGCAGCCTCATGCCCCATGGGAAATCTAGTCTTTAAACCTGTCAATCAACGATCACTGCATGCATGCCAAACTGTGTGAAACAGTCCTAGGGGTAATCTGATAAGCTATCCCCATAAAACGAATTATGTTCATATACAAACATGCTGTAGACTTGGTTTCTTCAAATCTGATGAATGTAAGACCCGATACTTCTTTAGGCACTGCTGTTAAACCTTAAAAGTATATTCTCCTGTCAGGATTCTGTATTACCTCAATAAATTTGCGAAGATTTTTCAAATAGTTACGAAAGTCATATGGGTTAGAGCCCAGTTTTTTACCTTTATTGAAATAGTCAGAACTTCACCATTCATCCAGTTCAAAGCTCTAGAGTTCTGCCACACAATGAAAATATTTTTCTTGTTATAAAATTACTAAACAATGACTTTCCTTGTATAAACAATGCTGTAAAAATTGATGTTGTCACATTGGCTCTTGGTGATAGTCACTGTTGATGTGACCTCCACCCCACCCACCCACCTCATTTATGAAATGGAAAAAATTGCAACCCCCCCCCAAAAAAAATTATTTATATATATATATATATATATATATATATATATATATATATATATATATATATACATATTTTTTTTTTTATTCACAATGGAATACCCTGAGGAATGCCACCTATATAGTTTTCAGTCAAGACATGAAGTTTAACCCTATATTTAACAATCATGTAACTTCCTTATATTATTTCATTCACAAATCTGGTAGTTGTACCTAGTGAGTTACCTGACCTTAATGTGACCTGTGACCTGTGACCTATTCACATTATTCAAAGAATTGACTCTTCCAAGGTGTTCTTTCCATGCTGGAGCAGACTTCTAAAACATTGCAGATTTAACAGCTCCAAAATTAAGGGTGACTTTTGAGCCTGAAAACATAATATTCAGGTATGGTCCTGATATTTATAGACAGCAAATTCACTGAAATCTAATTCTGCTGACCTTGCATCTCTTACCTCAGAAACAGTGCTACCACAGAGAAGGTTTCTATTAGCTGGGGGTTGGGGAATGGGGACAACCTCCTCTACACACATCTTTGGGTAAAGGGTGTGTAAATAACTCCAATAAGCACTATTGCTCTAAAAGACATACATGGTGAAACAGGATTTCAGCAAATTCTGCCCCCACATTTAGAGCAAAATCCATAATATTCCACAACTTACAATTACAAATAATAGAGTTCACAGGCTATAAATTCAGAGAAAAAAAGTTAGCACATCATATGGAACAAATATCTTATTTGTCTGAAATGAAACTCACACAGACTCGCTAACCTTATACACATTGAACGCCTGTTGCAGGGATACAAAACTTTGACTGGGATGTTTGGGAACACACAGGACACAAACAAAGGTCTCATCCTCTTGGCAGAACAACTCTAGGCTCCGCCTGTGCTCTCTACAACAATGCTCTGTTCTCTCACTTTGAGCACACATATGCTGTATCTTTTCATTCTGTTTGCGGTCTGTTTTTACCACTCTGTGCTCCACTGTTGAACTCTGAACTTTTCAAGCCATATTAACCATTATCTACTGTTTGCATTTAGGACAGGGGAGGTTTTTTTTTCCTACTGAAGCGGTTCACAGTCAAGAAGCACATATAACTGACTCCTTAATAACAGCCTTCCTGGCACTGCTGATTTGTTGTAAGCAATTCTCAGCCTAAACCCTGCACGACACAGTACCAGCAGTCTGCTTTTGTTTGGTTTCATTTTCACTAAATAGGAAGTACAAAACCTGTAGAAGGGACTTCCTGCATTTAAAGGGGCAGCTGTCTGAACAGCAAGATGCTTTTCTGTTTTAAAATATATAAGCCCCCAACCCCATGGGAAAAAAACTTGTACTTGTAACTTGTCAGTTAATGAAGTATTTTAAGGGACTTTAAATTCATGAAAACAGATATAAAACAATAAATTAAAATACAATATATACACACACACACACACACACACACACACACACACACACACACACACACACACGCACGCACACAGACACACACACGCACGCACGCCCACAGACACACACACACACACACACACACACACACACACACACACACACACACACACACACACACACACACATCAGATGCTGCCCTAAGAATATTAGCTTTCCGTTTCTTCAGAACTATAGCTACAGAGTCAAAAATAAACAAGGATGAATGTTGGTTCTTCTTCTTTCGGCTTTTCCCAGTTAGGGGTCACCACAGTGGATCATCTGTCCGCTCATGATTGGCAGTGGAGTTTTACAGTGTCGAGTTGCCAGCCCAACCTTCCACAGAAGGCACACACACACACCCAGACACTCACACCTAGGGCCAATTTAGAGTGTCCAATCCACCTACTGCATGTCTTTGGGATGTGGGAGGAAACCGGAGCACCCAGAGGAAACCCACGCAACCACAGGGAGGACATGCAGACTCTGCACAGAAGGCACCCCAGCTAAGAATCGAACTGGAGAACCTCTTGCTGTGAGACAGCAACGCTAACCGCTGCACCACCGAGGTAAATGTTGGTATTCATCTAGAAAGCTGATAGAGCAAGATGTTTTACACATATGCACGCAAACAGCCACACACATATCAATATATTGATAGAGATGTAGATATACAGCTATAGATACTGACACACACACACACACACACACACACACACACACACACACACACATAGATATAGATGTGGATACTGACCAAGAACAGAATTTCTGAACAATAAAAAAGTGGCAATATTATCATGTGTTAATGCTTTACAGATACATTCCCATCACTGTCTTGACTCTTGACTTGTGACTGTCTTACTTAATGGGCTATTTAGTCTTCACAGTTCTATTTATTGGATACATACCTGTCAACCTCTTAGCGCAAGAAATCTGGACAAAGGATCAAAAATCGGGATAGATTTTAAACATTGCTCTCATAATCTTAGAAAGTTGCTAGAATAACAGGTTTTATGGTAGCATGCATTTTCTGAAGACAATGAAGTCTGAAACAAAAATGTCGGGCATTGGTTACTTCAATCCCCAGTGATCTGTCAGAAAATCACAAATTTTATGAAGGACAGAGCAGAAATGAGCCAAAAATCTGGACATTCTGTGAAAATGTGGACAGCTGAGAGATATGAAAGACAGTTGCAATAATTGCCTTAAAAAATCCATAGCTCAAATCAGGCTGTCAAGTGGTACAAAGAGTGACACTGTCAGCTCACAAACTGCAAACATCCATAGAGCTGACATGTATGATTGGATGTCATAATCTTTCTGTTCCTTCATGAATACTAGCACAAGTATTCGTTTGTCTATCTTTTTTTGTCAGCATTGTCTTCTGCACTTTATCTGCCTCTTTTTAATTACATTTTGCCATCCCTCATTTTGTCTTCACTTTACTGACCCTTTCAAAATTGTGAGATATGTAACTTCAAAAAAAAAAAAAAAAGGTGCAATTTCAAAAACACATTGAATACAAAACTCACTGTAGCACGTTGCATCTGATAACCCTGATACCCTGATGCCAGAGCAGGATCCAGCACAAGACAACCTAGGCAGTTGCTTAGGGCCTGCTGGCTTGGGGGGGGGGGGAGGTCGTTGGCCAAGGGACTGCCACAACATTTAATTTAAGCAATTAAAAAAATTACATTTCTTCAACTCTTATTTAAGGCTACACTCTGTGTGCTTCATTAGTATGACAAATGCACAACAATGCAGATTTAAACATTGGAACTGTCCTGCTTTTGTACAGGATTTAAACATGGAGAACTGCCATGAAAGTGTCAAATGAACCATTCCTTCAGAAGATGAGAGACAAGGAGATGTTTGCTTGAAATGCCCTAGTTAAGGATGGCAGGTTAGTTAATTAACTTAGGCTGGATGGCAGGATAGTTAATTTACTTACTTAGGCTACTTTGATTACTGGAGACAAGGGCTTGAATCCTCTACACCAAACTACCAGACTATCATCAGGATTGCACGTTCAAGGAATTGTGAATTTCAGAGTATTTTCAGGAAATTGTGAGTTTCAAGGGAAGAGAAGTTTACTGTTACTCATGCAAAGTGTATTTTCAATGTATAGCTCTTTTGTTTAGCAAATGGCCATCATCAGCGATTGTGATGTATAACTTATAAGCAGTGTTAGTAGAACAACATGTACTATATTTGCCTTTGGTGCAGAAGACTCTGGGTTCTACTCACACCCCATGTAGATGGATTGCTAATATTACAGTGCCCTTTAAAGGGGGATGGGGTGCTGTCCTCCTTTGTATGAAATGTCTAGCAACTGTGAACCTGTTGTTAGTTTGCCAGTCATTCCCCACTGCATTTGTATTTTTAATGTAACGTGGGCAATATATTCTTCAAGGGCAGCAGGCACTGAATTTGTAGATGAAACACTAAAATGTAAAGTTGTTTGCCAGTAGTTACCTCTTCGTTACAGATCTCTTTAATGTGGAATTATTCACATTTTCTGCAGCAATTACATATACTGGCTGATATTGGTGGATTGTAATGGCAGAAGTTTTAGTGGCCTTTTATGGTTGAAATGTTCTGAAATGGATAGTTTTGTCATTAGTGAGTCATATGTTTTGTTTCATTGCTTACTGGAAAAAATGTTCAAAACAAACAAACAAAACAAGCTCTAACAAGTAGTGCTGTGTTATACAAGGAATGTAATTTAATACATTCAAAGAACATGTGCATGGTCCTACAAATGTGTGTAAGGAGCCTATGGTTTTAAAACAGCTGAAAGGTAAACTTAATCCCTCACTGGCCAGATGAATTTTCTTTGAATGTGAGTTTCAATGCTCTTTCAAAGAATGTGAATTTCAAGGGCAGAGAAGTTTACTCTTCACGCCAAGGCTGTTTTCATTGTGTGACTGTATGTTTTATTTAGTAAATGGCTATCAGTGTTTGTGCTATAAAATTTGAAATAAAAGTTTAAAATTAAATCCAAATATCTCTAATCATTGTAGAAGAAAAAGAAAATATAGTTTGCACACTGACAGGTTTATGGTAACTCAGGAGAAATAACTAAGTAATGTGATACTGAAATGGCTGCAGGGGAGGGGCTGCCGTGGGGGTCCGATTCATTACCTTGCCTAGGGCTAAATTTGACCATGATCCATCTCTGCATGATATTATATACTGTTTATGGAAACTACTGGACCTCAAGGCAAGGGGAATACTGAGAGATAATGCAATATCAAACTTAGTACCTTTTCACCCTATTAGCATTCGGAAGATAACAGCTATGGTCCTCAAAGTATCACCAGGCATCTCATTTTAACTCCCTTCTTGATCTAATTGCATGTATTTTCCTTCTGTGTTCTTCTGACAGCCACATCAGCTTCTTTCTATATTAATTGGTATTGTGTTGTCATCTTACTTTGTCTTTGTTCCTTTTTATTTCCTAAATGTTTTATGTTTTCTCTTCACCCTTGATATCATCTCATTTGTGAACCACTGTTTTTTCCTGTTCTTTTTTGATCTGTATATTTCTTTCACACAGAGGCTTGCTGCGTCTGTGATGGCAGCTTTTATATGTCCCCATTTTTAATTCACAGCACCTTAATTGTTTGCACTTCCCTGAAGCACTACTCCATTTTTAAAGCCTCACTCTAAATCCAGAAACACTCAGCTTTGCAGTTAACTGTAAACCACTCTGATTATTACATAATATTCTAAAATAGCTTTCCTATGTGATATTCAAAAATATTTAGCTCACAGTGGTACAATAAATGCATAAAGAGTGTCTAAGCACAGTGAGTGGATGATTCAGAGACATGTATCATTATGGAAACAAATGCATAATAGAATGCAAATGAGTGCATATGCAGGGGATGAAATAAAACATGGTGGAGTAATTCAGAAATGTATAAATCCTGAGATAAGAGACCCCGTGCTCAACTATCCTGAATGCCAGAATTTCTCAGTCAGTGCACTGGAGCTTCACTAACAACAGCAGCAGCTTTAGATAAGCAGCTTGCGTCAGTGGTCTCAGAGCCAGTGTCTGTGATGTTGCTCATAGTCACCATGCAAGTTGCAGAGGGACTCACCAGCAGCTAACATACCATCACCTCCATGACCAGAACATTGCTGATGTGGTCAGAGACACCATTCAGGAGTTAGTGGATACATATCTAGCAAAAACAGAATCAAGGGTGGGTACACGGACTGCTTATCCCGGTGGATATGAAGGTCTGTGTACTATAGCTTTCCTTGCTATGAGGGTCTTCCAGCGTCTGGCAGGGTGTACATTAGGAATTTCACAAGAATTAGCCTTGTGTATGCTACATCAATTCCCTGATGTGATGCTACAGCATGTGAAAAAATATATGGTTCCTGCAGACAGGAAAGGAGAGAAGCACCATCATGTGGGCATTTTAGGACATAGCTCCTTTCCCTAAAATCATGGAGGCCACTGATTGAGCCCATACCGACATCAAGGTCATACCTGCTTCACTGGTTATCCAGTACATGATCTGACATTGGCAGTTCCCATGATTCCCACATCTGACACACTTTTGACCTTTACTAGCATTTTGTGTGAGGTGATTTCCCACAGAGTCATCCAGCTGGTAGGTACACAAACTGTCAAGTGCCTAAACCACAATATACAGTTCTTAATTAAGCAAGCAATATGCCAGTTATAATGGTGTCCAATGCTACATCTTGCAGGTGATGTGGGATATGCCCTGGAGCTATGGATAATAACCCCCAAGTGAAACACCCAGACAATAGCTCAGATGGCATGCAGCACCACCCATTCATAGATAAAGAACATTACTGAATGTGTGTTTTGACTCCTGAAGGGATGCTTCTTTTACTTTGATACATCTGCTGGTGCCCTACAGTACACACCTGAGACCTGTAGTTAGATATTTGTTTTGTGTACCATGTTATACAGTATAATAAGCAGATACAATGTGGGAACATCACATCACTGCCTGACAGACCTGTTGGAGCAGCGGAAGAGGACACAGGGCACTACTGTCAGAGGAGCTGGTTGCAGTTGCACCCCATGCAAGGCAGAGGTGGATGCAAGATTTTGCAGCATTGGCAAAGAGGCTGCATCTGCTCCACAACTATTGGCCATGAAAATGACAGCACAGACTAAAACTGATGCATGTATTATTTCACCCAAACTTGCATTACAGTGCATTGACTGACCGTACACCAATTGTCTGAACCTGTGGTCCCTCTCGTACTGAGCAGGATTACTATTGCAACAACACATCATCGTAGGATAAAAATAACCTGTCTCATGACGGTCTAAACCCAGCTGATGTTCCCTATTAGTGGGTGAACAATCCAACGCTTGGTGAATTCTGCTTAGATAGGAAGAGGCAACATCAATGGATCAAAAAGTAATGTCACTATGAACACTTGGATGCCACAAGTCAGTTATCCCTGTGGTAACCTTTCTAACACCGCCTGTGCATTAGGATTACTTTACCAACACAGGCCAATTGGGTTTGCGAAATACAGTCATTGTCATCATCATCTGCACAGCTGGGGAGGCACAGTGACAGCTGACAGTAATAACATCATATGGATATGAGCCAATTGAGATGAAAGTGGTAAACACTCAGCTGGGTAGCATATACAGGGAGCAAGGGATCACATCCTCATACGGCAGGTTGGAACTGCCATGTTATGAACACTAGCCCTCAAATACTGTGTGGCCCTTCAGTGTCATGATTTGATGCGTTCTGCATTAGGGACCAAACATAAAAGGAAATAATCTTAAACTGAAGTTTCACTGCCAAAAAAAACACTACTGATAAAACAAAAGAAAAAGGCAGGAATCACCAGGCCAAATCTCAGAACAATATTTTATTTTAAAACAATAAAACTATTAAAAGTGCACAATAAGCACTTTCAGGCAACCAGGCTCTTCATCAGTTAACACTTAACAGAATGAACAGTAAATTTAAAATCCTCTTCAACCAATCAAGCATCAGTATTGCACCCTCTTTTTTTTTTTTAAACAGATTTTAAAGGTACAATACCATTTAAACCTGGGGCTTTATCAGCCCCAAGTCTAACGATCCATCTTGTTTCATTATATTCCGTGTGGGGTTTTAACCAGGTCACCACATCTAATGTTCTTATTGATAACCTGTAACTCCATAAACAGAAAGGTATGCCCCACATTCATTTATATATGTTGAAACAATGCATTATGTATATTGTTAAGCTTCACATCAGAAACATGTTTTAATATTCTGTTCATTAACTTACAATTCATTTTGCCAACATAATATGAGGTGCAATTCTGTCACACAGCTAAATAAATGACATGTTGTGTCCTACAATCAGCATATCCTTTAAAGGAATATTATTGCTCTGTTCTAGGATGAACAAACAAATTATCCTTCAGAATCAGATAAAGATGTCAAAAAATGAGCTGTGTCTTTCAATATTCTAGGGAATAGTTGTAATACAGGTTTTAGAGCACATTCTACCCAAATTGATATGTTCTCAGTCACCCACCCCTTCCCTGATACAATCGATCTCAGGGGTGGGTTCTCTGCATCCTTATGAACTTTTAGAACAGCCTTGAATATCGGCATAGTAGGATGTTCTATTAACAAAAATTTCAATATTATATCATCTAACAAACCTAGTTTTGCCATATTGATCAGAGAGTTCTTCAACTTATTGATTAATACATTAAGCATAATCGGAAGGACAGGTTTGTTTTCCATGAAGTCAAATAGACCTGGGGTAGAAGGGATGAATTGGGACACTGAGCAGAAGAATGGGAGAGTATGCATGTTCCTCACATACAGCAGTGATGTGGGGGGCATATGTGAAATTAATTGGAAAGTTTTACAGACAGACACCAAGATAGCTAATATTGTGGGACCACAATCAGTGTTTACCTTTAGAAGAAATAAAAATCTAAAGGACATACTGTGTCACAAACCAGGCTTACGTACTATGGGCAGGGTGGCAACACAAAGGGTAGGCACCTATGCCTGTCAACAATGTAAGGCTTGCAGATATATTCTGAAGGATAATTTGTTTGTTCATCATAGAACAGGGCAAGAATATTTCTTTAAAGGATATGCTGATTGTAGGACACAATATGTCATTTATTTAGCTGTGTGTCAGAACTGCACCTCATATTATGTTGGCAAACAAATTATAAGTTAAAGAATAGAATTTTAAACCATGTTTCTGATGCAAAGCTTAAGAATATGCATAATGCATTGTTTCAAAATATAGAAATGAATGTGGGGCATACTTTTCTGTTTAAGGAGTTACATGTTATCAATAAGAACATTAGAGGTGGTGACCTGGTTAACCACATGGAATATAATGAAACAAGATCGATCGTTAGACTTGGGGCTGATAAAGCCCCAGGTTTAAATGGTATTGTACCTTTACAACCCATTTTAAGAAAAAAGGAGGGTACAATATTGATGCTGATTGGTTGAAGAGGATTTTAAATTTACTGTTCATTTTGTTGAGTATTATCTGATGAAGGGCTTAGTTGCCTGAAAGTGCTTATTGTGCACTTTTAATAGTATTATTGTTTTAAAATAAAATATTGTTCCGAGATTCGGCGTGGTGATTCCTGCCTTTTTCTTTTGTTTTATCACTGCATTAGGGACTACATATCACTTCATGAACATTTATGTGAACACTATTGCAGTGCTCCATATTGGGAGCCAACAGATGGATGGTGTCCAGTATCCCGATGATGACCATAACTAGGTGTGACACTCCTTTAGCCAACAGTAGGTAGGGATTGTGTTTAAACATGGGAACCAGAATGGGCAGTCTGATGAGACATCCCAGGAAGTTAATGAATGTCATCAGCTCTGACCATGAAATTGGTCACACCCTGATGTGCTAGCTTCTGTGGCTAGTGGTGACTGTGATATAGTGTGTAGAACAATGCATGCCATCTGCATAGACTGAGCCTTAGGCCATCCAGCTTGCATCCAGAGACATATAAAGACAATTTAAAACAACCTATAATAATACTACTAGCGTCTTATAACCCAATCCTGCACTTAAGTATATAACTACAACTTACTAACCAGTGGCTATGCTCCTGCACCCGCCCAGACTAACCCCCTCTAACCTCTCTGTCTTCCAGACTAACATTTTACAAGTCCCATTCTTATTTTTCTCTGTTGTTGTAATTATGACTCTCATCTGAAATCATACATTATGTTATTTTTCCTGCCTGTACTTTCTTACCCCTTAGCAAAAAATAGGTATCATTATCTTGTATATAATGACATCACCTACCTGTATTATCTAAGTAATCAGAAGTTTCCTCTGTCTTTTTCCATTGCTATGTTGTTGTTGACTACTTGTCTTGGAGCTTTTCTCCCTGGGTCTCCACTGAAAAGGGACCCCTGGCCCAGTCAGACACTACCTGGTAAACAAATGTAAATAAATAAATACATATATTCCTATAACACACACTTGTTAAGATACTAAAAATACACATCTAGCAGCAAAGTTCAAGTAGAAGTATTGCACATGAACCATGTACCACATTATGGATGAACAAGGTGAACAAGCACATAGCAGTAGCAGCTGAAGAAAATAATATTGTACCTGGGTTAGTAGTATAGCAGTCATAAATGATGGTGACTCTTGTATAGCTGGAATAGAGCTCAAATCACCAAGACAGATAATGGCAAACACAAGCAATGTGGTTGTTTCAGCCTGCAACTACATGATTACCTTATATGTATGGAATGCATGTTTGCCTTCAAACATTAGCATTGACTGCAAAGCCATTGGGTTATCTGACTGTATTCTGTGCATGTTACTATCAGGCATATGCTGCCCTGTTGCACTTAAGCCTCCATAACAAAATGATAGGGAAGCAAACAGATAACATAACTATGGCGGTTTTGAAACATATGTCTCACTATCCCCAAACTGTGGCAAACATACTTGTACATATCAGTTATGTGAATAGCACAGGAACATATACATACATTGTGGTGCAAGGTGTAGTATTTATAGCCTTACAAGACATATATCCAGAGAAGACATGCTGATTACCTCCTTCTCACATGCAGGTTACTGTATAACAAAGAGCTGCTTGGCGAAGTTGCCTTGATGAGACATGATACGGCTTACAACGAAACCACGGGGAAATTAACAACGGCAGAAGGAGATTCACATTAAAGCCAAAATGATCTTATGTGAGAGATTGCCCTTTCTTCAAGATGTTACCAGTCTGGAATGAAGGATCATGAATTTACCTTCATTTCTTATGTGACAAGGTAGGTGGCTTCATATTGGTGGAACCGTTTGAAGAAAGATTTTCTCAACTTGCTTTCGGTTTAAATGCTTGTCTAAGTAATGATAATGCACCATGACTGTATGAACTAATCAGGGCAGATAATGCAAGAGGAGTTAATGGAATAAGCTGAAGATACTAGCTGTTTGTGGGTCTGGCTCTTCTGCCCTGAGTAAAGGTGCTTAGTGTTTCCCTCTCTCTTCCCCCCTTGGCTGACCTGGTGTGACTCAGATTGAACTCTACAGTTCCCTACAAAATGGTGTCTACAGGACTGCAATCAGTTTCTCTCAGCATTTAAGCAGATTGAACTCTACAGTTCCCTACAAAATGGTGTCTACAGGACTGCAATCAGTTTCACTCAGCATTTAAGCAGATTGAACTCTACAGGTCCCTACAAAACGGTGTCTACAGGACTGCAATCAGTTTCTCTCAGCATTTAAGCAGATTGAACTCTACAGTTCCCTACAAAATGGTGTCTACAGGACTGCAATCAGTTTCTCTCAGCATTTAAGCAGATTGAACTCTACAGGTCCCTACAAAACGGTGTCTACAGGACTGCAATCAGTTTCTCTCAGCATTTAAGCAGATTGAACTCTACAGTTCCCTACAAAATGGTGTCTACAGGACTGCAATCAGTTTCTCTCAGCATTTAAGCAGATTGAACTCTACAGGTCCCTACAAAACGGTGTCTACAGGACTGCAATCAGTTTCTCTCAGCATTTAAGCAGATTGAACTCTACAGTTCCCTACAAAACGGTGTGTGTACAGGACTGCAATCAGTTTCTCTCAGCATTTAAGCAGATTGAACTCTACAGTTCCCTACAAAATGGTGTCTACAGGACTGCAATCAGTTTCTCTCAGCATTTAAGCAGATTGAACTCTACAGTTCCCTACAAAACGGTGTCTACAGGACTGCAATCAGTTTCTCTCAGCATTTAAGCAGATTGAACTCTACAGTTCCCTACAAAACGGTGCCTACAGGACTGCAATCAGTTTCTCTCAGCATTTAAGCAGATTGAACTCTACAGTTCCCTACAAAACAGTGTCTACAGGACTACAATAAGTTTATCTCAGCATTTAAGCAGAGTAGGCTGCACACAAAAAGCATTTGTTACGCTTTCACGTACAGTGCTGTGTAATTAATCAGGTCACCATACTGGTTAGCCATAGGGCTCTTTTTTTCTACTTGAGTGTTTTCTTCCTTCCCCTGTAACTTCAGTAAACTGACTCTTACGTTAAGAGCTATAATACTTACCTTATAGCTTTAGAACACCTTAGGAAATCTTGTAAACTGCAATAGCCCCGCTATGTTTGCCCTCACTACGCTTGGGCTCTCTTCACTCCCCTCCCTGCCCCCAATTTCCTCCCGCCCCCAGTACCTCTAAATTTATAGTACTATAGCCAC
The DNA here is from genome assembly GCF_019279795.1 of Protopterus annectens. NCBI lineage: Eukaryota > Metazoa > Chordata > Ceratodontiformes > Protopteridae > Protopterus > Protopterus annectens. Next base: position 1,504,011,661 of record NC_056746.1, on the reverse strand, counting down.
TCCCCCACTTTCTAGATCCTATCTGCTTTCATCTGGGATAATTCCACCCACCCCCATTCTTCTACCTACATTTTAATAGCACCTATTAGCTTTCATCTGGCATTTTCCCATCCCCCCTTCCAGTACCTTTACCTCACCACTCTATCTTCTGGTGTTGCATCACCAGGTAAAACAGTTCCTTAACTCACTAGCTGAATCACAGATAATGATCTACTCCTCATTACTACCCATCTTGTTCGCACCATACCTCCTTACCTTGTATGAAAACCAGTTTCTCATGGGATTTCAGGTCCCAAAAGGCCATACTATCACCCCAGCTGTAAATCCTTCCACCTTCAACCATACTTACAGTACCAGATCCTATCCAACATCTTGTTCAGTCTATCACCATCTCAACCCCAGGCACATTAGCTCTAGATCCAAACACTACCACAAACTAATAAACAAATCCCTGAATTTTATCACCAAGTATACACTCAACCTAATACTTGGTGGTGATATTCACCCCAACCCTGGCCCACTCACTTCAGATACACATACCCCCTCTACTTGCAATCTAAGCTACACACCTACAATTAATAGGCCAACTAACTCTCTCCTAGCCTGTCATCTCAATATTAAAAGCATTAATAACAAGGTAAATGAATTGCATGCACTTCTGGATGTCCACTCCCCTGAGATTCTCTGTTTATCTGAAACCTGGTTAAAAGCTAACACTAAAGACAATGAAGTGTTACCACCTGGGTACAACATACACAGGCTGGATCGTGCTTCGAAGGGGGGTGGGGTAGCTGTACTCTATAACTCTGAGTTGAATGTCACCATAGATGTAATACAACCACCTCAGATTAATAACTCAGAGATTCTTGCCACCAAATTGCAACTTAATAAAAATAAATGCATTAATATCATCTGTATGTACATTCCCCCAGGTAACAATATATCTACACTTGAAGATATCCTGCACTGGCTATCATGTCACTACCCCCAAGAAATCCTACTACTTGGAGACTTTAACATAGACTGGGGCACCTGTTCCTCAGAATCCCCAACCACCCATATTAACCTGCATGCATTTACACAAATCATATCCACCCCTACCAGGATAGGTAAACCCAACCAAAAAGAAAGCATACGTGACTAGGTACTCATAAATAGTCACCCCCAACTGTACACCTCTGGGTACCCTCCTTCATGGCCTAAGCGATCACCTTCTCACATAGGTATTTAAGCACAAAACCATTAATTCCCAACAACCCTTACTCAGAAAGGTTAGAAACAATAAAAAGTTTGACTGTGCCAAATTCCAACAAGAACTAAACTCATGTAATTGGTCTATTCTAAAACACCTCCCCTTAGAGGAAGCAGTAGCATACTTTAACAACAAATTCCTTGAGATCCTTGATTTGCATGCACCTGTTCGTTCAAAGAGAACCAAGGCAAAAACTGTACCATGGCTTTCTAAAGAGTCTAATCTCAAAATTACCCTTAGAAACAAAGCATGGGCTTTATGGCGTTCTTCTAAAGACCCTCATGATCACATTAAATACAGGCAATCCAGGAACAAAACCAAAAAATCAATTTTACAAGACAAAAAACAATACTACTGTAATTTACAGACATTTAATCAAAATAACCCTCAGAAGTTTTGGGCAGGTTTAAATAATCTACTACATCCTGGACAAACTTCAACCCCAATCCCTGCTGCTACTATTGATAAAACCCCTGAAGATGTTTCTGACAGTTTTAACCAATTCTTTACTGAGACAATTCAAGCCCTAGCTAGCCAAATACCTCCTAACTCCCCTGGTCCTGAAAGTAGCACCCCTAGAAATCTACTCGCATTCAGCTTCCAACCAGTCGTCACTTCACTTATCCGTACCGTGATCAAAAAATTAAAGCCCACTACACTTTCTGCTGATCAACTCCCTGCCGAGTACCTACAAAAATCAGCTGATGCTATCGCTTACCCCATCTCAATACTAATCAATCGAACCATAGTAGAAGCTAAAATTCCCACCATCTGGAAAATATCCTATGTAACCCCACTTCACAAAGGAGGCAGCTCTACTGAATTCTCCAATTATAGGCCAATAGCTATACTCTCTCCACTTGCAAAGATTATGGAAAAATGTATTCACAGACAACTCATGCACCACCTAATCCAGAATCACCTAATGGCAGACACTCAGCATGGCTTCTGTCCTAATCACAGCACTACTTCAGCCCTCCTAGCCTTTACCAACACCATAAACCATAATCGCAACAATAATTATATATCCTCAGAACTCTTCTTGGATCTTTCCAAGGCATTCGATATGGTTGATCACCAACTTTTAATCCACACCCTGCAAACATTCTGTCTAGATACTAGAGCCCTTCAATGGTTTCAATCCTACCTGAATGGTCGACAGCAGGCTGTCCTCTGGCAGAACAAACTCTCTAACCTTCTACCTAACACCCTTGGAGTACCACAAGGCTCTATACTAGGGCCCTTGCTGTTCTCCATCTTCATTAACGACCTTTATACTGTCATCCCAAAAGTCAGCTGTATCCAATATGCTGATGACTCTACAATGATTTGCTCAGCCACATCTCCAGTAGAGTTATGGTCAGCTACTCAGACCACCTTTAATACAATAGAAAACTGGCTTTCTGAACGTCGTCTGATCCTAAATCCCAAAAAAACTAAAATGCTGTTATTTTCACCAACACGTAGGTCTATCACTTTCACCTTTATCATAAATTCAAATGATGGCACAATAATCTCCCTGACCCGTCTACAAAACTATTAGGTGTCATCATAGACAATAATCTAAAATTCAACATACATGTTAACCAAACTATCAAAACCATCAATAAAAAACTAGGGTCACTTTACAGAATAAAAGCCTTCCTAACCCCTCCAGCTAAAACTGCCATAGCTCGCTCTCACCTTCTTTCAACCCTTCTGTATGCATCCCCTCTACTCTCGAATTTAAACAAGACTGTCCTTAACAAACTCTCAATTTGCTACAATCACATTGCCAGGTTTGCCACTGGGCTGCCTTTTAGGACACATCATTGCATCAATCTAAATCAGCTTGGGTGGCTTGAACTACCCAGCCTAATCCAGTATAAACAACTGATTATGGCCTATAAAATCCTAAATAATCCGGACAATACTCCTGCACTTAAAAATATTATCACCCCCTATAACTATCCTAGACCGCTTCGATCCCCTAACAAACTACTAATTCAGACTAGCAAAATTAATAACACAGCCAGTGACTCTCTCTTTGCAATCTCTGTAAGTAGATCCTGGAACTCTCTTCCACCTGATATTACCTTACTTTCCACCTTAGGTCAATTTAAAACTAAACTCAAACAACATTTGTCACTTAACTGGCTATGTCAATGTATCAAGCCTGGCTAACTCTCTCTAGAATGTGTAAAAATCTTAGCAAACACATAAAAAACCCACTCGGGGCACAAAACATAAAAGAACACCACAACAGTAGAACCACAGAGGGGCGGTGAAATAACCACTTTTAATACTAGAAAAACGAACGACTTAGCGCTTTCACCAGTACAACTGGCTTCTTCAGAGTCTTCTGAAGAAGCCAGTTGTACTGGTGAAAGCACTAAGTCGTTCGTTTTTCTAGTATTAAAAGTGGTTATTTCACCGTTCTTCGTGAAGTGTCCTCTGTGGTTCTACTGTTGTGGTGTTCTTTTATGTGTAAAAATCTGTTAACCAGTTTACTGTGTAATTTAATTTAATCCTGACTTGCGCTCAGGATTATCTCTAACCTGTGGAACTTGTTTAACTTGCTTACTTATGTAATCTTTGTAAATAGTCTGTTTGTAATATGTAATGCTGGTATTATGTAATGCTGTATCTGCTTACCCTTGGAGCTTTTCTCCCCGGGCCTCCGCTGAAAATGGACATGCATCCAGTCGGACTATCCTGGTCAACAAATGTAAAATAAATAAAAATAAATAAAAATAATATTACTAACTCGGTGTATCTCCTAGAAACACATGAGCAGCCATCACTAGCCAAGCACCTACATCTAAGCCACCACCAGGAGAAACAGTTTGTTCATCATTACCAGTAACTCTTCCACCTCTGTAAATTACTTTTGTTTTGGTGGCCCCTGGCCATGTCTCTTGCCTTGGCCATGGCATACAATATCATACTGATGACACTGCAATGCACCTGTACTAGTGCCTTATTATGGCCACCCATAGTATTATTGTCCTGCACCACTCCCTTTCACATCTGGTCCCAGAATGCCTTGTTGGTTTTACCTTTTTCCAAGATAAACATGCCATGGGTACATAGGGATGCCACAATATCTCCATCTCCTGACTGGTAAACTTCTCCAGGCATTACCACCCTCTTCAGCCAATGACAAAATATGTACACCAAACAGTTACACATCAGTTAGTGTCTGTCAGTGACTGTGTTTGCCTGACCCCTATAAGTTAACACTGCCCTCTTTCACGCCATTTGGTGGACACATACATGTCTACTGTTATGTTGTAAACATTCCTACCATTTCCTATGTTGTTATTACTCATTAACCACATTAGTGTTGCACTGTGCAGATATACAATAGTGCTGTTCACATCCTGTGCCTGTCCTTTCTATCTGTTGATATAGCCATGTCTTGATCTATGTACAGGGTTTTTGGTTTCCCTGAAGCATTTCTTATACTCTGTGCACATAGGAATTCATCTATTATGCCTTTCAGTTTTGATACACCACCCTGTAAACTGTTACTGTCTATTGATGCTGAGCAGTATAGAGCTACATTACCATGAAATTCATCTTTTACTATGCTTATATCACAGACAAAATCTTGCTCATTGAAATCATATTCTTGACTTGCTCATCTTAGCATGGTCTTCGCCAGTATGATGACTACACTTTATATCATGCTAAAATGAACCTCACAGCATGGTAATTTGTTGATGAAGTAACAATGCTATCATCTCTGAATTACTGACATATCACATTGTACTGTCAGACTCAGGCATTGCTGCTATGCTCATCCCTGCCCATCCCCAAAATAATGGGACACATTCATGCTATGTTTGTGCATTGAGCCTGTAAAGCACATAACACTTGAGTTGTCATTAATGATACTTTCATTATCACATTGTTGGTGCACAAAGATGAGTGTCACATGATTTCTTAATCTGGACCTGTATGAACAGGGCTACAATTTCACTCCTTGTGAAGACCAAAAAAGTGGGCATGACCCCTTCAAGTGCTAGGTTCAGCTGGGCTACTGCTTGGTGTAGGCAGGAAACCAAGATCTCTTTGTACCTGCTGCACAGGCACCACTAGGACCACCTGCTGGAAATGTATGATACCTTATTATATAAGACTGATTCCTGGTACCAGCTTGCTGAGATGAAGACTGAGGATACTAGCATCACTCACTCTGGTAAGCAGTACAGACATCATTTTAGTGGCCAGTGGAGGTGTAACCTTGACCTACTCTATCTGTGGAAGGCAGAGATTTGAGAGAGTGCACCAACATGTTTACAGTAAGAACTGTATACAAGTTATGTTTGTATTTCTTTTTCTGACAATTGTCTGCGTGTTTCTTTGCTTTCTTTTGATAGGGACACAGTGTACTGAACTGTCTCAACTTCCTACTACAGTGGCCCAGGAGACCAACTTGAAAAGAGAGGCCTGTCAAAGGAGGACTGAAAGAATGTGCAGTAGGCAGGGGATGCATACTATGTCCATAGCTGTAGTGTGCAACTGAAATTCTTTTGGTACCTAACATGTACTAATGCTTTATTTATTCTGTTCTGATTTTGTCTTCTTCTTCTTCTTCTACCATCCAGCTATGGTACAGCATGTGGTGTGGCAGTGGCCACCATGTCTGTGCCAGAAGATGTGCCCTGTGCTAGATCACCAGTAGTCACCATCCCTGTCTTTCAGCAGGAGGATGAAGATCACCCTGGTGAAGACATCCTAGAGAACCTGCTTGTGGCCACCATGACCAACTCTAAGGGCAGGGGCAAGGGGGTTTCTTCTGAGAGCGGCACAGAGGCATCTCTACTGGTCACATGTCATTAGGTCAAGAGGCTGGTCACGTTTGAGATGTGCTGTGGCAGCTGGACTTAAACACTTCCACCATACAGCACCTCCTATTACCGATGATAAAGCTAAATGACTGGACATCCCACAATCATTGGGCCACCAGAGGCAGAACCTATCCATCACATTAACCACAGAGGTGACTGTTGTCTACATGTGGTTTCCTCTGAGCCACTCAGACAGGCTCCAAGAATCCCAACCTATTCCCCATCATGGTGTTGCTCTTTCGTATGTGTCACTCCATATATCCTGTTTGTAGTATAGATTTCCCATCTCCCTCTGTATATCTGTATCTCTCCACTGTTTGATACACCATTTGTAGCCAAATTGCTTAATCTTTCTCTGTGTGCATGTTATGTTTGTTTGTATATCCTTGCTACCTTGCCTACTCCTTCTTTCCTTCTCACACAAACAGCTTGTTACCTTCCCCACCCACCCTTCTTATAAACAAAATAAAATGTGAACTTGTCCCCAAAAATAAGCCCTTCTTTCCTCCACCGATTTTTTCTTAAAGTTAGTTTTTGTTCCTTTGCTTGCCACTTGCACTTTTCTGTCTTAACTTTCACCCTTTTTGTCCCCATTTGTATGATTAACTAAGTCAGCAATTTGCTGTGCTGGCCCTTTGTGGCCTGTTCACATTGCTTATGTTGCAGCTATGAGGCATGTCACTGTCCATATAAATGCACTTAGCCTAAGGCATGTCACCTTGCTGTTACTAACATGTTGGACATGTTACTGTCATTAGTGCAGCTACCTTGACTATGGTTCAGTAATGCAACTTCTGCCAGTTAGGTGGCTGCTGTAATTTGCAGTACAACCCTTTTAACCAGACTGCCAGCACTATGCTATGCCTACCACATACCTAAGCAGCACTGGGACCACACCCTGGCATTGCAAATGTTTTTGAATAGTTTTCTGTCTCCTTCCTCAGTTGAGAATACCAAGTCAAAAAATAATCTTTCTCAAACTGATTCTAGCAGTGGCTTGCTGAGTTCTCCACTTTGTGCGCTATCTAGGACAATCCTTGTTTAAGGTGTGGCTACAACCAATGTAGTTCATTTAATAGTAGTTAATGGCTCTACCAACAGCACCAACCATTTCTCTGGGATTGGAAGGATAGTGTAACATAATGACCCAAATGCACATGAACCTGTGTGGGAGTGCATGACCAGCTCAGCATGCCTTGTTACATTGGCTACAAGTAGGTAAGGCTGTATTTATCTCATATACTGGCTCCATGTATTTCATTCTATTATTTAGTGTGCTATTATTGTTTAGTCTGGCATCTCAAGTCTGGTTGTACACAGTAAGTTTTTAGGGATACAGGTAACATTTTCTGGAAGGTAATAAAATGACAAAGCAGCTGAGATGAGGACCTCATGCTAACAAGAACATAGAAAGTGTATGCTTGAATACTGTATGAATTATGAGTGAATTATATTAAAATACTATTCTTGTGTAACAAAAGAAGCTAATTAGCAAATATATGAGCAAACAAGTTGTATATAGTGATTTTTGTATGCAGTTTATATTACAAAATATGTGCATGCATGAAGGGCAAGCCACTTAGGTCCTTAATTTTGAATTATCTTTTGTTTCTCCTTTCTCCCTTTCCACTTTCCAAAAAAAAATCTAAGCTTGTTTCCTACCTTTCCTGTAACTAGTCTAGTCCAGATACAGGTTTGCTATATCCAGGACTGTTTGCAAGCTTCTGAGCCCCCCAAGCCTTTCTGTGTTGGAGGGAAGCCTTCTAGCTTATGAGTGGGAGTGGTAAGCACTAGGTAGCCTAGCTATCACAAGAGTGGTTTCTGGCCCAGAAATTGTAGTTTATTGGCTGTTTGGGCAGTTTTTCCATCTCTTTCAACTTTCTGGTTTAAAAGACTGCATTTGCGCTTGTTTCCCAGCTTTCCTGTAACTAGTCTAGTCCAGATGCAGATTTCCTCTATCCAGGACTGTTTGTAAGCTTCTGAGCCCCCAAGCCTTTCTGTGTTGGGTGGAAGCCTTCTAGCTCATTAGTAGGAGTGGTAAGCACTAGGTAGCCTATCTACCACAAGAGTGGTTTCTGGCCCAGAAATTGTAGTTTATTGGCCATTTGGCAGTTTCTACATCTCTTTCAACTTTCTGGTTTAAAAGCCTGTGTTTGCACTTGTTTCCTGCCTTTCCTGTAACTTGTCTAGTCCAGATACATATTTGCTGCATCCAGGACTGTTTGTAAGCTTCTGAGCCCCCCAAGCCTTTCTGTGTTGGAGGGAAGCCTTCTAACTTATCAGTGGGAGTGGTAAGCACTAGGTAGCCTATATACCACAAGAGTGGTTTCTGGCCCAGAAATTGTAGTTTATCGGTCATCTGGCAGTTTTTCCATCTCTTTCTACTTACTGGTTTAATAACCCACATTTGCACTTGTTTCCCATCTTTCCTGTAACTAATCTAGTCCAGATACAGATTTGCTGTATCCAGGACTGTTTGTAAGCTTCTGAGCCCCCTAAGCCTTTCCGTGTTTGAGGGAAGCCTTCTAGCTTATCAGTGGGAGTGGTAAGCACTAGGTAGCCTATCTACCACAAGAGTGGTTTCTGGCCCAGAAATTGTAGTTTATTGGTCGTTTGGGAAGTTTTTCCATCTCTTTCAACCTTCTGGTTTAAAAGTCCACATTTACGCTTGTTTCCCACCTTTCCTGTAATTAGTCTAGTCCAGATAGAGATTTGCTGTATTCAGCACTGCTTGTAAGCTTCTGAGCCCCCCCAAGCCTTTCTGCGTTGGAGGGAAGCCTTCTAGCTTATCAGTAGGAGTGGTAAGCACTAGGTAGCCTATCTACCACAGGAGTGGTTTCTGGCCCAGAAATTGTAGTTTATTGGCTGTTTGAGAAGTTTTTCCATCGCTTTCAACTTTCTGGTTTAAAAGCCAGTGTGTGCGCTTGTTTCCCACCTTTCCTGTAACTAGTCTAGTCCAGATAAAGATTTGCTGTATCCAGGACTGTTTGTAAGCTTCTGAGCTTATCAGTGGGAGTGATACGCACTAGGTAGCCTATCTACCACAAGATCCAGGTACATATTCTTAGTTTTAGCACTTGAATTTGCTTATTCGTGCTCAGCACTTGTTCAGAACTTGTTAGCACTAAATAAGCTACAAATTGTTACAGCACTCAACCTTCCTCTTTACCTAGAGGAAAACAGTTTTTGTACTTACTTTCCTCACTTACTTAGAGAAAAACAGCTCTTATACTCACTTTCCTCACTTGTCTAGAGGAAAGTAGTTTTTTATTCAGGTATGTCCAAGGGTCAGCTCCCATGTTCTCTCCTGTCTATCCGATGAATCTGGGCATCTTGGGGCAATGTAGCAATTGCCTCATGTATACAGACAAGCCTCTCCTCCTACCACCCAACACCACAACCTGTGAGAGATGCACTTATCTAGCCAAACTGGAGGTAAAGCTCACTTCAAGCAAGACTGAACTTGACAGTCAAGAGGAGAATGTAAACACTTGCACCACACCACACTCATCACATAGTCCCACTAAACCTACACCACCAAAATCCATACATAGAAACACAAAAACATTTGCGGAGGCTCTCAATAGCTCTCAATAATAATCTGCTTAAGCAACAGAGACCTACAAAGCAGAAATGCAAGCAACCTCCACCCCCAACCCAAATGACGCATAGCCCACAGTGTGCCACTCAACCACAGCCCATAAGGCAAAACAACGTACCAAACACACTAGTCATAGGTGACTCTATAGTTAGGCACACTGATGTCCTACTCACCAGGCTAAACAAGGAGAAGGTTACTGTCAGCTGCCTGTCAGTTGCCAGGATCTACCACATAACCCACGCACTCAGGTCACTCCACAACAAGTACAAATATGACTCTGTCATTGTCCATGTTGGTGTGAATGACCTGAGACGTACCTCCCTGGACTACATGAAAAGAGACATGGAAGAGCTCTCCGATCTTGTAGCCCAGGCATGCAGCCCTGAGTAGCATCCTGCCATCGCCCAGAATGATACCACAGTACAAGGACAAAATGATTGACTTCAACAATTGGCTAAGCTTCTGGTGTCATTCTAAGGGGATCCAGTATCTGTCTCCCTGGGACAACATGGTCGACAGACCATGATGCTTTGCTAGAGATGGCCTGCACCTATCACCCCTGGGATTCCAGATACTGGCTAAGGCTCTTGCTGCCCCTATAGTGCTTTTTTTAGGCAAGGTTCAGGAACAGGCAAGCAAAAACTGAGGATAATGCTACTCAATGCTAGAAGTCTAAACCTCAAAATGCAGTCCCACAAGGCACTCCTTAAAATGGAGAACATCGATATCTGTGCAGTGACTGAGACCTGGTTCAAGGCTCCAGAGAGCACCCCTGCATTACCAGGCTATAACTCATACCACACTTTTTGGCCACCTAACCTGGACTGGAACACCAAAGGCGGAGGTGTGTCCATATTCATTAAGGATATCCACACCTCCAGGCTAGTTGCTCAGCATAATGCATCCGAGGTTATCCAAGTGCAACTAGCTCTGGGCAAAACTGCAATCCAAATTGTAGCTTGCTACAGATCCCCCACCATGCTCCAGGATTCCCACTCCTCTTTTCTTGATATACTGGAAAATATTAGGGTTCAACTAAACATGCTAATAATGGGTGATTTCAACTACCCCACCATTAACTGGGAAAACTACTCATGTACCAACTCCTTTGCTCAACGCTTTCTATAATTCATAAATTCCAATGCTCTGGATCAACTTATCCACACCCCCACCAGGGGCAACAATATTCTAAAACTAGTCATTACCAACATGAGTGACCGGTGTTCCACACCTAAAGTCAACTCCTCGTTGGTCAGATCCGACCATAATCTAATCATCCTAGATATCCACATCCTGCTCCCACCCCCCCATTAAGGAAATCATGGTAAACAATTTCACCAAAGACAACTTCATGCTTCTTAAGAGACAGGAGTGGCGAACTTCATGACACCCATGCAGATGGGCAAATCAGTTACAACTGCTGAATCCTATACAGATGCACTCTATAAGCACTTAACGAGTGCATGGATTGTACTATCCCAAATAGAACCAAGACGCTATCCTCCAAAAAAAGGAAGCCATTCTGGTGGTCCCATGAGATTTAAACGTCATCATTTTCTTTAATGCCTTATGGCTAATGTTTCCAATGATTCTCTGCTATGTAATACTTGCACAATCCCCAGTGCAACAGTCTTGTCACATTATTATGCCTTTGAGTATACAGGACCTTTGCCATTAGTGTATCATACCCAGCAACAAAATGTGTGGTGAAAAACTTGCCAAGTGTTATTTTGTGACTTGTCATAGAGGGACATTAAGATATGCTGGCCAGTCTAAAGCATGCTTCTTTTATGGAGATTTTTCTCAAACAAACTGTACAGCAGAAGGAAGAAACTGTTGCAAAAGAGAGTAAAATCCCATGAGTGGAGGAGTTCCCTGGTCAGCCTCAGTAAGAAGCTGAAATCCCTTATAAGATCCTCCAAAGCTAGCTATGAAAACAAAATCGCCACTGATTATAGGGACAACCACAAAGCATTCTATAGCTATGTCAATAATCTCAATGGAAACACTCAGATCTGCTCTGAGTTACAGCACAATGGCATGAAAATTACAGAACCAACTGATATTGCCAACATCCTGGCGGATAGGTTCAGTGCTAACTTTACCCCCCTCTCACCCTCTAAAGGGCCCATATCTATACAGGAAGAATGCAAAGTCCCTGTAATCACAACTATGCAGGTAAAAGCTGCACTTTCTAAAGCCCAAAACATAGCATCCTTGGGACCGGACAACATTCCAGGCTGCGTTTTACATGAACTTCAGAACAAACTGGCTCCCCACCTAAGCACCATGTTCAATCATAGTCTCACATCAGGCTTTGCACCCACTGAATGGTGCACGGCAACAGTTATCCCACTCCACAAAGGCAGAGCCACCACTGATCCCGGGAACTATCGCCCTATTCACCTGACGAGCCTGGTCTGTAAGGCCATGGAATGTATCAACATAGAACTCATAAAGAAAGACATTGATAACCTCCAAACTCTGGACCCCACCCAGTTCAGATTTGTGAAAGACAGATCATGCCTCCTGAACCTGATCGACTTCTTTGAGGCAGTCACCAAAGCTGTAGACGAGGGTAAGGTGGTTCACACAGCCTATCTTGACCTTGCCAAGGCTTTCAAAACCATCCCCCATTCTGGAATTATAGCTAAATTCACTAAACTAGGTATAAATCCCTATGTCACAAGATGGGTTGCCAATTGGCTCACTGACAGAACCCACACTGCAAAAGTTGCAGACTCCAAATCTGACTTCAAACCAGTGACAAGTGGAGTACCATAGGGTTCAGTCCTGGGACCTCTCCTGTTTGGTATCTACTTATCTGAAGTACAGGCTAACACAGAAGGTCTTTGGCTAATGAAGTTTGCAGATGACTGCAAACTAGGAGCCATAGATGAGTCCCGAAATGATGTGGACATCCTACAGAAGGGCCTCACTGAGACTGATGCCTGGTGTCAGAGCCATGGACTCAAGCTCAATGTCAAAAATGCATTGTCATCCCCTTTGGTAAAAACTCTGTACCCATGAACTACCACATAGGTGGCAGTCTACTTAACGCCGAATGTGTGATAAGAGACCTTGGGACCCAGGTGAACAGTAGTCTCTCCTTTGATAATCACATCACCACAGTAGTCAGGAAATCCTTCTATGTGGCACATCTCATCACAAAAGGGTTCTCATCTAGGAAAAAAGAGGTCATTGTTTCCCTCTACTTGACACTCATTAGACCCATTATAGATTACAGCACCCCTTTTGGAATGTACCTCACAAGACATCTGCAGCAGCTGGAAAGGCCACAGAAGTACCTCACAAAGAGGATTACTGGCCTCAAATAGATGCCCTACACTGACTATCTCAAAAAACTCCAGCTTTACTCCATAGCATATCGCCTACTCCAAGATGATCTCTGCCTGACATATAAAGCTATGTCAAACCCTTAAGGACCTAAACCTTGTCAACACAAAAGGACATGCTGGAGGGATAGATTCCTGTCCCAGAGATTTCCTATACTCTGGAACAAGCTACCCATCTATGTCAAGCAAAGTTCCTCATTAGCACTCTAAGAAAAATTTTGATGAGTGGATGGGAAATAGGAAATACACCCTGGGCATCACTTTGGTGGCTCTGCTCGACAGGGGTGCAGGAAAATAACTTTCTTGGGTGGCATAAGCCAGGGAACCTTGTTGGCTAGGCTTACTTAGGCCCTTGGGCCGATAGCCTAGTACCTTCTTGTAAACCTATATATATGATTATATCATGCCTGTTTGACAACAGAAATGTGGCACGCACAAACAAGAGGAACAAAAGCAAAAGCACCAATGACTGGCAGAGAAAAATAGAAAATCACAAAACGTTGAAAACTTCTCTTCCAATATCAGTAAATCCCAGCTACAAAACCCATATCATGCATCCCCTGAATACTGGTACTGTTAGGGAAAGTGTTTTTATTAACATAATGTGTTGTTTTGGAGTTAGGGGCAGGGGTAAGATTAGGGTTAGTTTTATTACACCTGCACTCATTTACTCATGTGTACAAACTCCAACCCTACCCTGTCCCTAACCCCAGCACTGCAAATAGAATTGCACATATTAAACCAAAGATACAATAACCGGGCTACAATGGATAGAAATTAGATATTCACAGTGGCATGTGTAAATAATTAAATGCTTTCAAACACAGGTAATAACTATAGCAGACCATGTCTCAATAAAAACTAAGATAAAAACACAACATATTGATACACAATTTTATACACATAAGACACTGATGTTTTCATACCTATCTGTTACAAAGAGAGGAATTTAAAGACTGAGTAATATATATGATTTAGGATTTGTTACAAAAGATAAAAAATAACTTTAGAAGGGATAACTACTGAGTGTGTTAAAATGAAAATGGAGTTTCAAACATGGCAGAAACAAGAACGGGGTATAGGAAATAATTAATATGAATTACACAGAGGCCTTGAAAAGAGTTAAAGTGCTGCAAATGAAGAATCTCACAGAAGAAGAAGAGCAACTGCAGAGTAAAAGGAATAATATTTTGAACAATACTCATGAGTTTAGAAAGGATAATGCTAAACAACTATCTTTTTTTAAATCAACTATAGAGTGCAAAAATGTTAGCATAATCACTTAGGCAATAGAAAGCAGAGCTGTAGTTGAACTTGAGGAGCTTATGATAAGAAAAAATACCCAAGATCCTACAGAGATATTTTGGAAAGTTTATGAAAATGTGTGTAATACAGAGGAATGTGCAAACCACAAAAAGCTACAAATGGAAATATTTATGGAAGACATGTTTATGCCAAGACTAGTGAAAGATTTGTTTCAACAATTGATTGCCAAGATGGCAGAGGTAGTGTAAACAGCTAAACACAAAACTCCTTGCAGTAAAGAGTCTAAATTAGCAAAAGCCAACAAACTACTGTAAATTGTTAACATAACCTGGTATCTGAAGTGTCTGTGATGTCCAGAAGGTCAACAAGGAAATTAAAAAATAAAATAAAAAGGAGACCAGCTGTAAAAACTCTTCAAGGAGACTGAAATCACTGCAGTGGTGTAGCGGCAGGAAAAGCAGATACTTATGGCAACTGGAGGAGAAAACTCTTCAATCACCACAGAGAAAAAGATTGGCCAAATGCACTACAGGATTTTCAAGTGGGTCCCTAATAAAATATATATATAAAAACAAACAAAACAAGGCTGCAGGAAACAAAAGATGTTTGAACAAGGCATTCAAGACAAATAGCTGGTATGCAAATTTCTGAAAAGAAAATGAATGACAAAATGGTGGAATAACAAGTAAAGTATGAACAAATGGCATAAAATCTGACTGAACTCGAGGAGAGGTCATGCAGAGACATTCTGAGGTTTACAGCAATACTAAAACAATGTGAAAGGAAGGATTGTAAAGAATTTATGAGAAAATGTCTCAGCACATGCACTGGACTTTATGTTGTTGATATTAAACTAGAAAGAGCACACAGAGTAAATACTCTCAGTTAAAAATGAGACATCAGCCAAGACCTATACTGATTAAACTGCAGACATACCAGCTTAAGGAAGAAATGATTTCTATTTTGTGAAGGATTTATGTGGATAATGACTTCTTATTGCAAACATAAGCATTGATTAGGCCACTTACTGAGTTCAATGCCTCCTTCAGGATGCACTGCACTAGACACATCTAATAACTACAGAAGTTCCTAACCAGGAAGAACATGTCACAGTTCTTAACGAAATGAGAAAAATCTCCATAAAAGAAGCATGCTTTAGACTGGCCAGCATATCTTAATGTCCCTCTATGACAAGTCACAAAATAACACTTGGCAAGTTTTTCACCACACATCTTGTTGCTGGGTATGATACACTAATGGCAAAGGGCCTGTATACTCAAAGGCATAATAATGTGACAAGACTCTTGCACTGGGGATTGTGCAAGTATTACATAGCAGAGAAGCAACATGAGCCACAAGGCATTAAAGAGAATGATGACGTTTAAATCTCATGGGACCACCCATTATCAATAGCTCAAAAAATAGATACAAGAAAACTATATATATATATATATATATATATATATATATATATATATTTATTGAATTACATATACATACACATATACACACACACACACACACACACACAATATATCTATCTATCTCTCTCTCTCTCTCTCTCTCTCTATATATATATATATATATAGAGAGAGAGAGAGAGAGCTATATACAGCCTGAATAGGCCACTCATTGAATATAATGCTACCTTTGACATGTATCTGTTCGGACCCATGCATCAACTGGAACACCAACAGAGACAGCACCTTACTAAAAGTATACAAGGCCTAAACAGCATGTCCAACATGGACTGAATTAAAGCGCAGTCACTATAACTCGGTATCCTACAGACTGCTAAGAGGTGATTTGTGTTTGGCATACAAGGCATTCCCAAACCTTTACGGATGGATTTATGGCACATCAGCAAGTCAAATGGCATCAGAAATACTCGGGCTAGGGATCTAGACCTCTTCTGCAACATCAACAGAATGTTTTGGAGGGACAGGTATGTCTCTCAGAGGATACTGCTGCTGTGGAACAGACTTCCCATTCACATAAAAAAGTTCATCCCTGTCCATATTTAAGCACATCTTAGATCTATAGATGAGAAACTGCCCCCTGTACCATTAATAAACAGAGGCAGCTCCTAAATTCTTTAGCCCATGCATGGGTCCCTCCTATTATCTATGGTATGATCCTAGTTATTCTCATTAGGGGTAATATATAATTATTGGCCATTTCGTGGGTAAGGTCAATTTATAACCAAATGTGATAGGTTATTTAGGCTTAAAATGTCCCACAAGGGCTGCTAAGCCTAGTGCTTACCTATATATATATATATATATATATATATATATATATATATATATATATATATATATATATATATATATATATATATATATTTATAGCTATATATACATATATAAGCTATTTTGATGTCTGTAGACGTATTTTGGAAAAATATTAATTTTACCTTTTGCTGAAGGTAAATCAGCTTTTACAATGTTAGAACTTCACTTTGCCAGAATTACAAACAGACAGTGTGACACAGTGAACAGTCTTTGCAGCTTTTAAATCCATTAGTTCTATGGAGGAGCACTTTGTTTTTGCCTTTTGTGCTATCTGTTTGACAGCACTTAGTGCTTTACACAGAACAGATGAAGCTCTATGAATTACAAAGAATTATTATCAGGTAACGGATCATAAACTTCTATTAAGTGTTCCTTACATGGATGTCAAGATTCATGTCTCAAGCTTTATTCTCAGGGTAAATATCTTGGCATCAAACCACAAAGTCTCTGCTATGCACATTACACTAAACTGTAACTCAAACACCAACCATTTATTGGAGAATGCAACATTATAGTAAAACAAATACACTACAACTGAAACACTGACAATCTCCTGAAGAATCTATCATTACTGTAATAAAAACATATCACTCCCAATCACTAGAATCTTGCACAGTCAAAAGTTAAAAACAGCTAACATATTTGTTTCTGAAGTACCTACTGTTTCTGATTCTTACATGTAGTACATACACTTATCTTTTTTAAATTCCATTGTTCATAAGTTCATAGGCGTGTACTAGGCTAATGACCCTGGAGCCCTTACAAGCCTAGCCCATAAAATTGCCCTGGCATGGTGCTACCCAATGTTAGTGTCCAGTGCCTCTATCGAGTAGAACCACTGGAGTGATTCCCAGGTTGAACTTTCTACTTCCCATCCACTCATCTGGATTTCTCTTGAAGACGGCCAGTGAGGTGCTCTGCTAGACATGTATGGGAAGTCTATTCCAGAGCATGGGCAGTCTCTAGGTTATGAACCTGTCCCTCCAGCATGTTTTGTTGATTGTGGTACTGAGGTTGAGGTCTCTGGAGTGTGTGGTGCGGAGGAATTGGGATTTCTTTAGATGTACCATTTCTAACAGAGCTGGATCAGACATGGCTTTGTAAGTCAAGAAGAGATCGCCTCTTAGTAGACGATATGAGACAGAGAAAAGCTGGCGTTTTTTGAGTCTGTCTGTGTAAGACATGTTTAAGGCCTAGGATCCTCTTTGTGAAGTACTTTTGTGGCCTCTCCAGCTGTAGCAGGTGTCTAGTGAGGTACATGCCAAATGAGGCATTATACTCAATGACTGGTCTAATGAGGGAAGAGTAGAGGGAGACAATGACTTCTTTCTTCCTGGATGCAAAACCCTTGGTAATGAGATGTGCCACATAGAAGGACTTTCTAACCACAGTGGCAATGTGGTGGTCAAAGGAGAGGTTGCTGTCAATCTGTGTTCCCAGATCTCTTATAACGCCTTCAGTGTTCAGTGGACTACCATTGATGTGGTAATTTGTAGGACCTGAGTTTTTCCCAAAGGGGATAACAACGCATTTTTTGGCATTGAGCTTAAGGGCATGGTTTCGATACCAGTCATTTGTCTCAGTGAGGCCTTTCTGTAGAATGTGTGCATCACTTGGGGAGTTAATATTGGCTCCCAGATTACAATCATCTGTGAACTTGGTCAGCCAGAGTCCCTCCATGTTGGACTGGACTTCTGAGAAGTAGATGCCAAACAGGAGCAGACCCAGGACCGATCCCTGTGGGACTCTACTAGTGACTGGTCGGCAGTCTGAGTTGAAGTCTGCTAATTTCACACAGTGGGTTCTATCTGTGAGGTAATTTGCAACCCATCTAGTGATATAGGGGCTGATGCCTAGTTTAGTGAGTCTATCTGTAATTCCTAAGTGGGGAATGATATCAAGGACCTTGACCAGATCAAGGTAGGATGTATGAATTACCTTGCCTTCATCCACAGCTCTGGTGACTGACTCAAAGAAGTCAACCATGTTGAGCAGGCATGATCTACCCTTCACAAAACCAAACTGTGTTGGAGACTGCTTATATCCTTATTAATTAGGTCCATGATGATTCTCTCCATAGCCTTACATATCAGACTCGTCAGACTAATGGGGCAATAGTTCCGAGGGTCAGTAGTCGCTCCCCCTTTATGGAGAGGGATGACTGTAGCAATGCGCCATTCAGAAGGAACAAAGCCTGAGGTGAGGCTGTGGTTGAACAGGGCACACATGTGTGGTACCAGTTCACTTTGTAGTTCATATAGAACACAGCCAGGGATATTGTTGGGTCCCATGGAAGCTGTATTCTTGGCCTTAGGCAATGCAGCTTTAACTTGTGCAACAGTAATACTGGGTGCCTGGCATTCTTTCAGTATTGTGATTGGTCCTTTGGGGGGGTAAAGTTGGCACTGAAGCTGTCAGCCAGTATGTTGGCAATATCTGTTGGCTCAGTATAGGAGGTAACATCTGCAGTAACTCAGAGCAAATCTGGGTATTTCCGTGGAGAATCCTGACATAGCTATAGAAGGCCATTTCATTGTCTTTAGCATCTGCTGCAATTCTGCCTTCATAGCTAGCTCTAGACGATTTGATGAGGGATCTCAACTTTTTGTTGAGGCTAATAAGGGAGTTTTTCCAGTCTTGGGACTTAACCTTTTTCTCCAACAGTTTCTTCCTTCTGTTGTAGAGTTTGTTAATGGCAGGGGACCACCAGATTGGCTTCCTTGTTTTGCAGGAGAGTGTCTTGGTTCTGTTGGGTATGGCTAGTTCCATGCATTTATGTACATGATTGTACAGTGCATTGGTGTATGAGTCAGTAGTCATGCAACTATTCTCCATTTGCATGGTTGGCATGAAGTTAGCCACCTCTGTTTTTAGAGTTAGGTTTGGAAAAGTTTTTCATGGTGGTACTTCTGCGAGGGGTGTGGGTGAGATGTGGAGTTCCATGGTGATTAGTTTGTGGTCGGATCTAACTAGGGAGGAATAGACTATTGGTGTAGTGCAACAATCCCCCATGTTAATAATAACCAGGTCAAGGATGTTGCTCCCTCTAGTGGGAGTAAGAATGAACTGGTCCAGGGCATTGGAATTAATGAATTCCAGGAAGTGTTGAATAAGTGTATTGGTGCATGAATAGTTTTTCCAGTTAATGGAGGGATGGTTGAAGTCGCCCAGTATGAGGGTGTTGGGTTGGACCCTAATATTTTCCAGGGTGGTTAGGAACGTGGAGTAAGAGTCTTGGGACATGGATGGGGACCTATAGCAGGCTACGACCTGAATCGCTGTCTTGCCCAATGTTAGTTGTACCTGAAGTATCTCCGATGCATTATGCCGTGCATATCCTTTATGGAGACACCACTGCCTTTGTAGCTTTGGTCCAAGTTCTGGGACCGAAAGGTGTGGAATGAGTTATAACCTGGTAGTGCAGGGGTGCTTTCTGCTGCTTTAAACCAGGTCTCCATTACAACATAAATGTAGATGTTCTCCATTTTAAGGAGGGCTTTGAGCAAGTGCATCTTGATATTTCGACTTCTAGCATTGAGCAGCATGACCCTCAGATTGCATTTATTTATAGCTGTTATGATGGTAATTCGGTCTTTGGAAAACTGCCTAAAAAGGCACTATAGGGGTGGCAAGAGCCTTAGCCAGTATTCGGAAACCCAGGGGTGATGGATGCAGGCCATCACTGGCAAAGCACTGAGGTTTGTCAATCATGTCATCCCAAGCAGACAGATATTGGATCCCCCATAGAACAACACCAGAAACTTAGCCAATTGTTGAAGTTAGTAATTTTCTGTTTGTACTGCAGTATCATTCTGGGCAACAGCAGGATGCTGCTCAGGGCTAGGGTCATACCTGTCTGGGCCACATAATCCAAGAGCTCCTCCATGTCTTTTTTCATGTAGTCCAGGAAAGTGCATCTTGACAGTCATACTTGTACTTGTTGTGGAGTGACCTGAGAGCATGTGTTATGTGTCGGATTCTGGCACCTGATAGACAGCTGACTGTTACCTTCTCCTTATTCAACCTCGTGAGTGGGACATCAGTATGCCTCACTATTGAGTCACGTATGATTAGTGTATTGGGCAATCTGTTTTGCCTTAGGGGCTTAGGTTGAGGGGCACATTGTGTAGGTGACCTATGTGTCTTGTGGTTTGTGCTGTGCTGTGGTGGTAGAGTGCGTTTCTGCCTTTGAGGTCTCTGCTGTTTGGGTAGATTTCTGTTGAGAGCCTCCATGAAGGTGGGTGTGTGGTTTGTGTTTTTATGTGAGAGCCGTGATGGTGGGTGTTCTGGAAGGCTATGTGTTCCATGAGGTGTGGCGCAGGTGTTGAGCTTCTCTTCTTGACCAGCTATTCCGGTCTTGGAGAGTGCATGGCTTCCAATTTGGATATATAAGTGCATCTCTCACAAGTCTGAGTGTTGGGGGGTGAGAGGAGAAGGTTGTCTGTCCTGTTCCATTTACGGTCCTCACTTAATTCACTCACTTGCCACCTCCCTTCTGTCTGAATAGTTCTAAGTCTCAACTTGAGCATCATTAGTTTTCTGCAATACTGTGGGCTACAGAAAAAATATCTTTAGAATTCAATGTTTAGGGATGCAGTACTCATTTTGCAAACAGCCATGTCCCAGGGCCTTATACATCTGACTGTTCTGTTGGCTATCATCTGTAGCACTCCTTATGCAGGTATAATTTTGTTCAGTTGGTTATCATCTGTAGTACTCCTTACACAGGTATCATTTACTGTTCACAGCTAACTGTAAGTTCAGCATTGTTTATATAACTATTTGCTACTGAATGTTTTAAAAGAGGTGGAGACTTTCTGCATGGCGACTTCCCATTAAAAGGCTGACTTCTCAGCTGGACCTATAGTGAATTAAATAAACACTTCTTAGCGTCTCTTTTTTCTTTTCCTTTTGAAGTCTCAAAGCAAAAGTGTGTATTGTATTTTTATTCAAAATTAGTTTTCTTTAAATGTTGACATATCTTATTTTTCTTTTTAATCAATGTTTTTAGTTATCCTGACATTTCATTTTTAGTGGAGTGCTGATCTTAACAAATAATGTTTTTTTTTTCAATTTATTTAAAAAAATAGAACAAAAATGTTGCTGTCAAGATGACTGCAACAGCCCTTAGGAGTAGATTGGACCTAAATCAGTGATAAAATTCCTTTTTGGTATTCCTATATAAGTGTCATGATATCCTTCTAAACTGCTGCACAGTGCCAGGGGCGGCTCATGCTATAGGACTGCAGGACTGCAGCTCCCCACCTGTAGAAAGAAAGAAGAAAAGACAATTAAAAAAATGCGAGTCCTGGAACTCCACGCATGCATGCTTGGAGTTCCTGGTACTCACAGAACTCCAGACTGCTGGGTTAGGCAGTCTGGATAGGGGAAATAGGCATCTCTGCCCTGCAGCCCAGAAGTCTGTGCAGTGACGACCGCACAGAACAGTAGGACACTGGACTGCATCACCCGCAGGCTGGAGCCTACTCTCGCGGGGAAACACATGGACTGCATCCCGGAAACCAGCTGTTAGCTTGCGCGGGCTAAGGGGGCATTCAGGACTGCTGCTGCTACAGAGACTGGATTCAGGTAGTGTGTGTGTGTGTGTGTGTGTGTGTGTGTGTGTGTGTGTGTGTGTGTGTGTGTGTGTGTGTGTGTGTGTGTATGTTCCATTTCATTTAATCAACATTTTATTGAAAAGTAGGATACTTTAATGACCAAAGTCAAATAGGCAGTATGCTGAAATGTCTGTTGTGTTGATTTGAGTTTGATCATGTTATTTAAATTAAAAAGATATGGAACATAAATATTAGAAGTGGTGGAAAGTAAGTTGGAGTGTGATACTGTTGGTGGAGTTTTTTAATCTCTGGTCTGTGTTTCAGACATATATTTCAGATCAAAAAGTCAGCATGATCATGTATGTCAGTTGTTGATGGCAATTTGTAGAACATTTATAGAAGAACATTAACAGAAAGTACTACTGAGTTTGCAAGGACACGTTAAGGGAGCAGTACAACAGGCAGTTTATTTCCATTCCATCTTCTTCTGGAGAAGAGATAACTAGATCTGTTGCACATCACGATGTTCCTTTTTCTTCAGCTGTAGAAAAATACAGAGCTGTTGCTGAAAGTAAAGCTTGTCTACATTTCTCTAACAATCCATCTTGTCACATGGTGGAAGATGCTATGGCTGGGACATCATTAGAATTTTGTAGTGAACTTTCTACCACTAGTGCTATGGTAGCATATGTTAACATAAGAGTAGGAAGCTTAGTTTGTCTTTGAGAAAAACTTTTACTATTCAAGGTTTGGATGTGTCAAGATTTCCTCTACAACAGGTATTTTTGTTTCTAAATTAATTTCTTGAATGACAGCTGTCAGTACTTGTAAGCAGAGAAGATGATATAAAAATGTCGGACAGAGCAGATCTGTTTTGAGACATTTCCTCATAGAGAAAGTCAGTTTGTACAGTTTTAAGTTTATTGTTTTATGAGTGCTTCTAGTAGAAAATGTACGTGTCTTCTTTTCAGTCTCATGTCTTCCAAACTGCAGCACGCTTACAATACCATGCAGAGTTTAGCTTTTTAACTGTTTGAAGACTAATTTATTTATTTATTTTTATTTTACATTTGTTGACCGGGCTAGTCCAGCTGGATATATGTCCATTTTCAGTGGAGGCCCGGGGAGAAAAGCTCCACAAATTACAACAACATAAAAGGTCAAGACAAAGACAATAACAGTATAATTTGGTACATAAGACGTTTTAACAATTATAGTACAAGCCTAAGATTATATATTTTATATTTCAGTAGGAAAAAGGAAAAATGTATCTAAGAATAGATGAATAAGACTAATACATTTGTATTAGAAATGTAGTACAAATCTTTATAACATATTACAAAATTAGATACACCTAGTAATTTATGATAAGAGATACTAAGGTCTCACAAAAACCTAAGAAAGAAAAAACACTAGAGATCAATAGATAGAGTATAGAAGAACAGCAAACAAGGATGGATTTCTAGTGTTATTTAACACGTAGGTTGTGATACTATATGAAGGTGTTTGATCATTCCACAGTATATACTTATTTACATGAGAAAAAATCCTAAGGAAGGTTAAGCTCACTAAAAATTAGTGAGACAACACAAGATCATGATCATGGAAGGCTAGGAATTGTGGGAGTCTAGTTATCTAATAGCTGGATATCCAAGTTTGTTAATTATGAACAGATTTTGAATATGATGGTGTTGTGAAATCTGTAAGGCAGTACATTGCTAGAGCAATGCTGAATGCCTGTTTCTTTAATTTACCTCAAACTATTTGGGGAAAGATTCTGTAGGTGAGGTTGTCTAAATTGTATGACTCTTCTGATGAGTTGCATTGCTTAGATAAAACATTTTTTGCTAGTTTTTATTAATTTAAAAATGTGTACAATGCTTATGAAGTGATGAAGCCTTTATTTCCTAAAGCTTTGCTATCTTTCTATGTTACTTTGAAGAGACATACCTGTGTGGTAAAGTTAAGAAATCTGCTACACGATCTGCTAGATTTGCTCCTTTACTTCCATTTTCCATTTGAAAAGTGTCAAATCTGTTTCATGAGCATTGGCCACATGCTGACAATAATGTTGAGTCGCGGCATAGAACATTTTACTCTCTGACTGATCGCAGAATGTCTATGATTAGAACTGTTATGACTGGTTTGATGAAGGAACAAAACAGGATTTCTGATATCCTGCTGTGGTTACAAGGTGATTTGTCAGTTACCTCTCCAAGGAAATCCACTGCATTTGAGATACACAGTTGCATTCAGTTATGTCTAAGAAAAGTCGAAATGACAGCATGCAGTAATTGAATACATTAGCTCTTGTTTTAGAATGTAATTGCTTTAAGTTGTGATTTAATAAAGCTTACATGTGCAATTTAGTTGAATTGTTTTTGGTGAGATTAGAACTTTATGTGAGCATTTTGTAATTTTTTTTTTAGACAAGTGCTTTGTTTTTGCAGTAGATATTGTGACACATATCCAATGCATCTATATGACTAGATAGATAGATAGATATATAGATAGATATAGACATAGATTGATACAGTAATCTAGATGGAATGGGCACTAGACCAACATCTGTAATGTCAATGTAAAAATGTTGAAAAATGAAAAACCGACACATACTGTGCATGTCCTGAGTATTAACCCTGGAGCAAGCAAAAAACATTTTTGCAGGGGTATCACAGAGATCAATACTTTCAGCATGTTACTTGGTACTTTTATAAAGCTGAATACAAATTATAATTAGAACTGCAGTACAAGGACAAGTGGTTTGAGTTAAATGCTGCTTGTTTTTTTATACTTGATTTTGACTGGCATTTCAGTAATGCATTTAAAAAATAATTTATTTTTTCATGCCTTGCAACCTTTTTGTTTCCATCTAGATATTAAGTAAGCTGTCATGTAGCCAATGCATTGAAATATTTTTTTCTTCTCCACTTCATTTTGTCTTGATTGTTCCATGTATATACAGGTAGTCCAATGTGCTGTGTAGAGTATTCAGCATGCGCCATAGTGACTGAGCATTTATTTCATATAAACTGGTAAGCATGGCCAGCATTGATCCCACTGCACCATAGCTCCGCCCCCTTCTAGTTGACCATACCCCTTCCCATTGGCCCCACCTACTCAGCTATCTCTTGCAGCCCCCCTTTGATTTGAAGTCACCAGCTGCCACTGCACAGTGCTGTGCAGCGACTAGTGTAGTGACAAACATGGTTGCAATCATTAGATAACCCTGTGAAACAGATTTTATTAAAATACTTTTATTTTCCTTACTATTTTCCTTCTGTATATCTTTGTCATTACCTTCATCATTTGGTTTCACCATATTTCTTATTTACTTTTTATGCAAATAGTCAGACATTAACTAAAACATTTTATAGATATTTACCTTTTTGCACTATCTATGAGCAGCAACATTTTGCTTTCATCAGTCGTAGTTCTGTATACAGATACCATGAGGAATAATAGGGTCTTCTATTAGAAGAGTTTAAATGCAGGAAGATCAATGGTTGGTTGTCATTGTTATATACAAAGCATTTTCTGCAAAACAATTAAGGTTATCATAATAGTGAAATAAATATTTTGATCTTCCAGTACAAACTGCTATTTAGGCTATTGACTTGTTTTTCACCCCACAAGTTTTATTTCCTGAGAGTAATTTCTTCTGATTTTGTATTTTAGTTTTCTGACTCCTTCATCCACTTGAACATGTCATCACCGGGTCTATATTATCTCGCCGAAATGGCAAAACAGCGAATGCCGTTTCAGCGACAAGTAAACACGATCCACCACTTCCGCGAAAGGCCAGAACATCTATTTTTTCCAAGGGAAAAAAATTCAGTAGTCCAACCACACACAAAACACAATACCTAACATTACAAAGTTAGGGGCTTCGCCGCGCACACCCACAGCCCCCCCACCCCCTAACTAAATATACTAACTCCGAGATCATACTATAGTAAGGAAAAGGGCAATTACAGAGTGATAGCCAAGTGATTTTTTTTTTCACTTGGAAAAAAATCGATGTTCTGGCCATTCACAGAAGTGGTGGATCAGTGTTTACATGTCGCTGAAACGGCATTCGCAGTATTGCCATTTTGGCAAGATAATATAGATCCGTCATCACCACCACTGTTACTTTCATAGATTAACAAGGAAATGTCAGCAGTATGTCCTTTTGTGGCAGTAAACATGAAAACAGTGTTTTAACTAGTAGGGAGAAAAATAAAACAGAACAACCATCACTAAGCCGAGCCTAGTCACAGATGTCACTTTATTCGTCTACATGACAGTCTTATTTGTACCTGAAATAGTACACTAAGAGGTACAACAAACTGCATAAACGAATATGTTTCACAAACGAGAGTAGTACTTATAAAATAAGGAAAATGTTCTTGAAGTGCTTCCTTTAAACTGATCGGTGTAACAAGGATTTGTGTTTTTATTCTTCATTATCTTAGAGACTATCAAATATTACTACAGTTAAATTTAGCATGAACAAAAATGTGGAACCTGTAGATTACATATAATTATAATTTGTTTATAATTATATAATTATAATACATATAATTAGAATTAGAATTTGTCCGACTGCCTCGTGGGCATCGTGGGGAAGATCAACTTAAATATGATCTTCATGTATATTACTGTATCAAGAAAGTTCAAGTTAGGCCTTTTATATAGGAACAAAGTTTACTTCACACCTAACTCCAGAATCTCGCTTGCCCAAGCTTGCCTTCTACCTAACCTATTCTATAGCTCTCAAATCTTAACCAACTTACAGTCCTCACTTCTTTCTAAACTTGAAACCACCTATAATAAAGTTCCAAGATTTGCAGCCAATCTACCTCATAAATCACACCACTGTCATGCTCTTCAAACACTCAGTTGATTAGAGTTTCCTAACCAACTCTTATTTACTCAACTTCTCATTATCCAATCTGTCCTAAACAAGCCTTTTGCCTTCCCTAACTTCTCTCGGTCCCTCAGACGTTCTGATAAATGCCTCTTACAGATACACAAACCTAATAAATCAATTGGCCAAAATCTTTATAGCTACTTTCCTGCTCTAGCTTGGAATATGCTCCCCCTCTACCTCAGATCCATTTCCCAAGTCCGTGAGTTTAAGAAAGCTCTTAAAAATGAATTACCTATATAGTACTTGGATTTGTCACTGTAATCACCGTACTTGAATTTCTTCACTAAATTTTATACACTGTGGATAATCCAGTTTTTATTCTTTTTTTTTCTTCTATTTTCTGTTTTTATTTTGTTTCTATCCTCATTTCTCTTACTTGTATTATATGGTAAATTTGCTAGTCTACTTTTTTGTATGTATATTTTGTGGTTTACCTTCATAAGTGCGTTATGCACTTGGGCAAATCCACTATGTGCAAAAGGAGGCTTCCAAATTAGCAATACTTCGAAAAAAATTGTCCAAATGTGCAATGAGTGAATGCACATTGGCATTCGCTCATTGCAGATTCGACATTGTGGGTGCAGAGTGCATTATAGCAGGGATCGGGAAATGAACCCTTACACCACTGTAGTGCGATCTCAGAGTTAGTATATTAAAGTAGGGGTGGTGTGGAGCAGTACAGGGGGGCTTTTAGATTTGCTGATTTTTGAACTACGGAGACTTTCACAGTTTAAATTTGCGGTTCTGGTTCTCACAAAATCAGGATTGATATTGTCATTTCCGACAATATGAAGGTAAACCATATTTTGTTGTATCTATTTTATTATGGATTTATATTGTCTATTTTTTGTGGAGCTTTTCTACCCAGGCCGACGCTGAAAAAGGGCACTAGCTCAGTCGGTCTATCCCCGTCAACAAATGTCAAATAAATAAATAAACATTATCTGCCTATGTAACAGGAATTAATCATAGTAGCTCAGCTTCAGAATTTTTTAAGTAAACAGTGATATTTTTATAGCCTGTCGATCTTATAGGATATGCCAATATTAACCAAAAAAATTATAGAAAGTAGCTGCACAGTTCAGTAGAGACATGTATTTAGGCTAATTCTTCAGGAGCCAACGCCTCAAAATACTGTACATTCAGTTTGCTTCCTGTAGGGCTTTGCTTCCATGAGTTGTGCTAAGCACACCACTTTACCTGAATAAAGAATCTTCAGAGTCACACTATTTCCTAGGAAAGGAGCAAATTCAATAAAATAATACTTTGACGAGTTTGTTCGCAATGAAACAAGCAATGTTTCTGCTCAGCAAAAGTCCCAGCAGATACTTTAGAAGCTACTGATAGCAATATTATAACTTTTAACATTATATAATTGTGCAGCCTCTTTTTTACTATAGAAACTATTTATATAACTAAAATTGTTTTCACTTTGGCCAGCACAGTACAATGATTAGCATTGCTGCTTCTCAAGGTTTGGGTCTCCATTTCTGCTTTAATGAACTGCTGACTACATCACTATAACTTTTAATATTCTATAAAGTTGTCACCTCTTTTAACCATAGAAATCATTTGCATTCTGATAAGAGTGGCTCCATCCATGGTAACTTGCAGGACTAAAAGTCAGATTAGGAATTAGGAATGCTCAACAAACTAAACTTTCCTGGGCTGCTAAGCACCACCTATTCTTACTTAACATGCTGAGTTTACTGCAATACACAAGCTTATGAACAAGCCTCAGACTACCCTGTTCCCAAAAATGTAATACAACATTATTCGCCCAATAGAACTTTACACTCTAAAGATAAACTGCTGCGTGCTATAACCAAATCTTCCAGTACTACAGGCAACTCCCTGCACTCAAACAGCATCACTAAACAATGGAAGCTCTTCCTTTTATCAGTGAAATCAATTCAAAATGAAAGCCCATTCAAAACACAATTAAAGATTCACCTAACTACTAAATGTCTTTGCTGTTGTATATCTCCAGGATAATATCTGCTCTCCGTAGATCAACACGGTAGCGCCCAATAATGCACCAGATTTCTTGTTTGCTCAAGAAGTGTAATCCTTCCCACCCAGTCATCATTATTAATCCCTTTTTTCCCCATTTTATATAGCCACCCGTGACCTTCTCAACAGTCAAACTAAATACAGGTTCTGCATTCAGTTTTGTCACTGTCTTTAAGGAGCCAGGTATCTCAATGATTAGAGGCTAGTTTGCCAGTTGGTCTGGGGTTTGTGATGAGTAATGAAGCTATTAAGAACTTTTTGCTGTGATGGCATGTTATTTGCCATTAAAGTTGCTGTTTTATTTCAAATATTGGTGTCTCCTTGCCATTTGCTAACAAAGGTGGCTGGATAACTTTTGGAATGCATTTTGACATGGTGATACGGTTGGGATCTTTTTCAAATGAAAAGACTGAAAATGTTATTTCAGCCCAGAAAACCACACCAAAGAACTGAGTGAACACTACTGAGCTCAGACAAGGCTATTTAGAAAAGTAGCCTTATAGCTCTAAATAACCAAACATTTTACAGAAAATGGCCATGGTTAACATAGCAGAGTGGTTAACTTCATGAAGTCATTTGCCTGGCCATCATGGGGACAGAAGTTTGCATGTTTTCAAATAGTAGCCAAAGTGGATAAAAAATGAAGGAATCCAGGTAAACACATTATTGTATACTATAGGAAAATATAAGAAAGATATATACACTTTGTTTTGATTTCCTGGGGGCCAGAGCATACCTCTTAACTGTCCAGTTTTTGACTCTAATTTTGATCTGTTGCTCATGAAATTTTTGGTTTTCTGGCAAATCACTGAGGACTGAAGTCATTAAACAATGACAGATATTTGAGTTTCAGACTTCATACACTTCAGAAAATGCATGTTGTTGTATCTTTTGGCTTTTCCCGGTTAGGGGTCGCCACAACGGAACTCCAGTCCGCTAATGATTGGCAGTAGATTTTTACGTACCGAGTTGCCAGCCCTGATGGACAACCTTCAATGAAGGTATGCCCATTCACGCATATCTCCACACAGAAGACGCTTTAGCTGAGAATCGAACAAGACAATGTCTTACTGTGAGGCGACAATGCTACCACAGCACCACCACCGCAGTTACTTCAGAAAATGCATGTTAATGAAAAAAGAAGTTATGTACTCACCATAACGTTCCATCTGAGTTGTTGCTGTTCATTTGTCTTCAACCTGTAGGACACGGATCCGGCACAAAACTGACTCAGCTGCATTTCTCCAGCATCTGATCGGAGCTCCAAGCTCCTCCTCTACCCATAATCCCCCTCTCTCCTTCCTCCCTTCAGATTGAGTTTGCTGCCCCCCATAGCAACCCAACCTGACACTATGTCTTACCTCCTGACACCAAAAATCTCACATAGTATCAACAGGAATAACAGTTTATGCCAAGGAAAGGGTCAGGTCTTATCCAGCCAGACCACCACACAGACCATAGGAGGCAGGGGGAATGAGGGAGGGATGGTTGAAGACAAATGAAGAGCAGCAACTCAGATGGAATGTTATGGTGAGTATATGACTTCTTTATCTGTCCTACTGGTTGAAGAGCAAATGAAGACAACTTCAGAGTCCCTAGCTACCAAACACCTAGGAGGACCTCATGGAAGGATATTCCATAATACAGTAGAGCCAAAGGATGCCCTACTTCTGGAGAGAAGATCCAACTTATAATGGGAGATGAAGGCATGTGAAGATGCCCAGGTAGCTGCAGAGCAAATGTCATCCAAGGAAACTCTGGACCAAAAGGTGGCTGAAGTAGCCATAGACCTAGTAGAATGCGCCTTAACATGACCTGGTGGAGGCACTCCCTTGGCTGAATACGCCAAGAGTATACACTGAGAAATCCTACAAGCATTGGTGACTTTAGATACAGGCTTCCCTAAGAAGGGCTTAGAATAGGAAACAAAAAGTTGATCAGACTTGTGGAAGGCCTTTGTTCTATGTAAGTAAAAGAAAACTCTCAGGTGTCCCAGGGTAACAAAATCCACCATAAGCCACACCATGATATGAAGATAAAACACTTTATTCCATAAGATAAAAATATTAAGCGCTTTCATCCATAACATATATTCAAGGACTTCATCAGAACATTTAAAATAGTGCAAACAAACCTCTTTTAAATGTGAGTAATTAATGATGTCACTAATGACTGATGTAGAATTAAAGAAATAGTGCTATCAACCTAAAACATAAACCATATACATATAAAATCATAAAATGCAAACATAAATTTAAAAAATAAACAAATCTTTCAATGTTTCAAAGTTGTAATGCTCTTTTTTTCAAAATAGGCAATAAAGGTATGTGGTCATTTAAACCTGGTACATATAGTTAGCTTTCAGTCTAATAATCCTTTTTGCTATGTAAGTAAAGACACAATTGTCTATGAACATACAGCAGGTACAATTCATACTCTCTGTTATTCCTTAAGTTTGGAAAGAAGACAGGGAGATTGATAACCTGATTGATGTTTGATTCTGAGGCCACTTTGGGCAGAAAGGAAGGATTAGTGCATAAGGAAACTCTGTCTTTATGGAAGATCATGTAAGGGGGCTTAACTGATAAGGCCTGAAGCTCCGACACCCTTTTAGCTGAAATAATAGCAATAACAAAGGCTGTCTTCCAAGACAGGAATTGTAGATCCACTGAAGCAGCGGTTTCAAAAGGGGAAGAAACCAAGACTTGAAGGGCCAAGGTAAGATCCCAAGGAGGCATAGTCTCCTTGATCGGTGGCCTATGAAAAAAAAATACCCTTCAGAAATGCTTTGCAGAACTTAGAAGAGACTAGAAAAGCTGAATTATCCCCTATGTGGAAATTAGAAATAGCTGCTAATTGAACTTTAATTGTAGAGAAACTGGCACCCTGCTGAAAAATGCTTGCCAAAAACTCCAAGATAACAGGAACCAGAGCAAGGATCCAAATCTCATTGAGTTGCCCAAATTGAGAAATACTTCACTTACTGGAACAGACCTTCCTCATGGAACATCAATGAGCCGCTACCAAAATCTTCTTAACCGGACAAGATAACCCGGGAGTCCTACCTATCATGGGAACTGGAGCAGCCAAGCGGTGAGCTTCAGACTGGTTAGATCTGGATGCAGGATCCTCAAGCGATGTGAAATTAGATCTGGAACCGGATCCAATGTCCAGGGAGGATACACTGCAAGAGACCACAGAGAAGGGAACCATACTTGGTGAGGCCAGAAGGGGGTAATGAGGATGATTGAGCTCTCCAGCCATTGTACTTTCTGGATGAGTTTTGAATCAGGGGAAGAGGAGGATAAGCATAGAGAAGACCGGAGGGCCAAGCATGAACTAGAACATCTCTGGGGTTGCTCTCACAGACAGGGGTTCAGAGTGAAAAACTCATTGCACTTTGCATTGGAAGGAGAGGCAAAGAGATTGCAGCAAGGCTGACAACACTTTAGAAAGATCTGCTTCTCTAGTGAAAGATTCAGAGACCAATTGTAAGGCATCAGGATAGACCTGCTTAGCCTGACCGCTAGAACATTGGACCTCCCTAGAATGTACATTGCCACCAGAGAACAGCCAGTGGAGATCGCCCACTCCCACAATCTCATGGCTTCACAGCAAAGCAGATAAGACCTGGTTCCCCCCTGTTTGTTGATATACCAGACTACCTACATATTGTCTGTCTGGGGATAGGCATGAAGAGCTTGCAATGCCAGTAGCACCGCCCTCATCTCCAGGATGTTGATATGCAACTGGGTCTCCAGGAAAGACCATATGCCTTGAACTTCCGTCCCAAGCAATGCCCCCCACTAGAGCAGGGAGGCATCCATGGTCACTGTGGTCAGAGGGGTGGGGAGAATAAATGAACAACTGAGAAAAAGATCTGAGGACTGAATACAAAGAAGAGAATCTTTGCATGCCCAGGATAGATGAATAGGATGTGACAGTGGCAGATCCAGAAAAAAACACTGTACTGCCAGACTCCTTTAGAGCACCCTCATGTGTAACTGAGCTGTGGAGATGAGGGTGATCATGGCTGCCATGGACCCCAATGCCTTTAAAACCAACTCCGCTGGAGGAGATGGAACTTGAAGAATGTGCAAGACATGATGCTCGAGGGAGTGAATTCTGTCAGGTGTCAGCAAGGCCTTGGTCTAAATGGTGTCCAACCAGGTTCCAGTGAAATCCAAAACTTTAACTGTTTGTAACAGAGATTTGTTGAGATTGATGGTGATGCCCAGCTGGTGGGGGGTTTGGATGAGAAAGTCCTGGGCTTGGCAGTCGATGCCTGGAGGGGGCTGAGATGAGCCAATTGTCCAGGTAAGGGAAGACCTGGAAGTCCTACAGCCACAGGTGAGCTGCTACCACTGCCATCACTTTGGTGAACACCTTGGGGGCTGTGGTGAGACCAAAGGGTAGTGCTCTGAATTGCTAATGATAGGCCCCCAGCCGGATGTGGAGAAACCTCTGATTGCATCTGTCCATTTTGATGTGATAGTATGCATCTTGAAGGTCTACTGAGCACATCCAGTCATTCTCTTGCAAAAAAAGGCAGGATAGATTGGAGTGTGACCATTCAGAATTTCATCCTGGCAAGTGACAGATTCAGGATAGAGAGATCCAGAAGCCTCAAGTCCCCCGTTTTTTTTGCCACCAAAAAGAATCTATAATAGATGCCTAATCCAGACTGGTTTGGGGGGATGGGCTGGATGACTCATTTTTCCTAGCAGCTTGGAAATTTCCTGTGGTGCTGCCTCCCTTTGCGTGGGTGGAACATCCGGGAGGAACCTGGCCTGACTTGGCCTTTGAAAGAAGGGGAATGAATATCCTCATGATTCACAACACCCATTGATCATCTGTAATTGACTCCCAGGTTGAAGAATGTAGCGAGAGTCGAACCAAGATTGCCTCCAGAGATGAGCTGGTGGGCAAACCTTCAGGGCTGATCCCGAGACCCTTGATTCCTCGGGCCCCCTCTGCCGTGAGGGCAGCATCTGCTGAATCCCCCTCTGCCTCAGGGGTAAGGTGAGTCCCGAGCATCCTGGAAATAACTCGGAGACTTCCGGAACCACATCTTCTTCATCCCCCGCTGATCCCTAGACAAGAATCATTGAGGGTGTTGAGAAGTGGATTCCAATGGCAGAGTCTTCTCGTCCTTCTCACTGTGTGTCACATAATATTCCTCTAATATTTTAGGAAGCCCAAGATTCTGAGTGACCCTGGCCCCAGCACCTTTAGCCATCAAGTACCCAGCTCACTAAGATCCATATCCTGTCCTTGGAAATGGACTCCTCTGACCGGAAGGCTAACGACCCACTCCAATCTGATGTTTAGCCATAGCATCTACCATCCTGCTCCCCAAAAGCTTTAAAAAGGAAGCAAAACAGTATGTTTATATCCCAACCTAACAGTATAATCTAGAATTGTTACAACTAATTTGTGGTGGCTAATAGGTTGCTTTTAAGCCAGGATAGCTTGCAGCCATTCCCTTATAGACTGAGTACCCTTCCTCCATACTAGCATAGTACCTTACATCTAGCCTCTTAGATTCTAATCCCTGGCCTGTCCTCTCCCTCTTAAAATCTTCTACTGTACTTCAGAGCTTTTCCACTAGGTGGTATCCTTACCCAGCCCTACCTCCCACTCAGTTTGCCTCCCTCCTCTTAACCTAATCTTTTCCAAAGTCCTTGGAAACGGACTCATATGACCGGAAGACTAAGGACCCACTCCAATCTGACGTTTCACCATAGCATCTACCATCCTGCTCCCCAAAAGCTTTAAAAAGGAAGCAGAACAGTATGTTTGTATCCTAAGCTAACAGTATATTCTAGAATTGTTTCTTCAGAGCTTTTCCACTAGGTACTATCCTTACCTAGCCCTACCTGCCACTCAGTTTGCCTCCCACCTCTTAACCTAGTCTTTTCCAATCCCTTAGATAAGTTTCTTATTAAGAATTCTCCACTTCATCTTTTTAACTAATCTATTGCACTCCACTTCATCTTTTTAACTATTCAGTTTCACCTACTAAACCCCCTTTTTTCCTCCTCCCACTTAGCCCCAACCTCTCTACTCACCTCTAACATTACTTTCCTTATATTCTAAGCTTTTTCACTGATTATTCTTCTTAACATTCCTCCTTCTCTTGTCTCTACCTCCTTACTCACATTACCTTGTACTCAATACTTCTTTCTATCAACCTCTGTGTGTTATTCCCTACCTTATCCTTCTATTTCTCCTTCCCTGGTTTTCTCCATACATCTCTTGATATCCTGTTAACATCTTACTGCCCATAACCCTTCCCCCTTTGTAGTAGCTCCAGCTCCTCCCTTCTTTTTACCTACTTACAGGTCTCCTCTCCTCCCCCCACCTCATATCCTTCCCAGTCCATTAATACCTGATGTTTCTACTGGCGCCCTCTCTAATATTTTAGGAAGCCCAGGCTGCTGAGCGACCCTGGCTCCAGCGCCTTTAGCCATTGTAAGTAGGAAAACGGCAGTATTGTACCTTTTCTGTTATCTTAACTGCCTTTTGTTGTCTGCTAAATTATGTGTATGATATTCCACTCTGCTTCTGTTTGTCTGTAATTGTGCTTGTATGAAATGCTTCTTCAACTGTATGTTATCTAACTCACCCATGCGGAAGATGCTACCTGTTTGTACTACGTGGAGAAGACCTTTATTCTTAGTTGACTCTCCTTTGTGTGTATTTTATTTCCCAAAGTGTTACTTGTAATGACTTTTTACATTCGCTCCTTCAATAAAATGCTCCTTAAGCATGCAGTTACACACACAACCGCCCCCTCAATATAACGCTCCTTAAAGCGTATGTCTCATATACATCTGGTTGAGGTTTATACCTTCCTCGTGGAGATGCTAGCTGTTTGTACCTAATAATATAAATACAATGCACAAAGGTAACACACAATAGCGTTTAATAAGAATAAAAACAAAAAACAAAAAACAGAGGTGAGCGCTTTCGCAACAAAAGTTGCTTTTTGTTTTTATTCTTATTAAACGCTATTGTGTGTTACCTTGGTGCATTGTATTTATATTATTACTCATTTTTTTGCACCTTGGTTTTACCCGCAGCCGTTTCTTTTCCGTTTCTATTTGTTTGTACCTAATACTGTTCAGTTTACTTTATCTGAGCATAAGATATGAGTACTAAAGTAGCTAAAACTATGAGAAGGATTATTCTCTCGCAATTTAAATACATAAGAACGCTATTATAGCACCCACATGGAGTCCCTAGTAATGGCCCACATGGTGCCAATGTCTGGTGTTTAACTGTGCTCCTCTTGTAAGAACCTCAGTAACCACGGATTATTTTATCTTCGAGTGTTATATTTTTAGCCTTCACAATTAGCATTATTAATCGCATAGTTTGTTCTTTTTTACTCTTAAAACCTCTTACCTAAATGCTTCTCTAGTGACTTGCCAAATTACGCACAGTGGACTTATCTTAGCATTTAAGGGGAAATACTTTACTTGTGTAGGTTATGGTAAAGGTGCCTTGAGATTGTAAATTGATTTCAATCCTGCCTGGAGGCTTCATTGGCCCCTGCCTTAATCTGTGATGTAAGCAGTAGATAGAGTAGTGTGTTTAAAGAGTACTAGTCTCTATTTATTTTTAGTCATTTGTAAATTTACAGGGACCTGCCTCACAACATAACATAGGTGTAAGAGCTTTAATTTCATCTGCACCGGTCTCGTAAAGGTATTAGTGGTTCCAGCTCAGGTTTTAGCTCTGACTATAGATAGCATAGTGCTGTCACATAGCTAGCTAACACTATCTAATTAACTTTGCTTATACTTATCAGCAGTATGCATTAAACTAAGGATGAAGTTTTTAGCCTTCTTACATCTTTGTGTTTTTATATGATATAGGAGAAACCTCTGACCAATTATTAATTTCAGAAGTAGTTTCAGCCTAAACACTTACGCTTTACTTTTGTGTCTGCCTTTAACTCAGGACTCTGTACCCAGATTGTTTTCATGATATAGGCGACACCGCTGTTTTCTTAATTTATTCCAGAAGCAGAGCATCAGCCTATTCCCCGTGAATGCTTTTACTGCTAGGGTTTATGGGCAAGGAAGCGTGTAGCCCATTCTGTTATTGGTGTTTAATTGTTTATCATTAGTCTATGACTTTATCTGACTAAACTGACGTAATCAGCAATAATCGTGTATGCACTTCTGTTAATTATCTGTGTTATTTGACTTTACTCTGTTTTAATGCTGTTAGGCAAAGTGTGTCTTGGCTATTATTGTCTACTTATTGAGAAATATACAATGTAGTATTGTATCACGCATCATGTATCTCTGTCATTTTATATGTTCCTATATTTGCTTAGCGTATGTTGTTTATTTATTGAACTAAAGTCAATTTCTTATCCACTGTATTTGTTTTTTTATCATTTTCTATTGCAAGATGTACCCAGCTCACTAAGATCCATATCCTCTCCTCAGAAACGGACTTCTCTGACTGGAAGGCTAAGGAACCACCCCAATCTGATGTTTCACCATAACATCTACCATCCTGCTCCCCAAAAGCTTTAAAAAGGAAGCAAAGCAGTATGTTTGTATCCCAACCTAACAGTATATTCTAGAATTGTTACAACTAATTTGTGGTGGCTAATAGGTCACTTTTAAGCCAGGATAGCTTGCAGCCATTCCCTTATAGACTGAGTAACCTTCCTCCATAGTAGCATAGTACCTTACTTCTAGCCTCTTATTTTCTAATCCCTGGCCTGTCCTCTCCCTCATAGAATCTTCTACTGTACTTCGGAGCTTTTCCACTAGATGTTACCCCTACCCAGCCCTACCTCCCACTCAGTTTGCCTCTCACCTCTTAACCTAGTCTTTTCCAATCCCTTGGACAAGTTTCTTGTTAAGAATTCTCCACTTCTTCTTTTAAACTCATCTGTTGCACTCCACTTCATCTTTTTAACTATTCTGTTTCACCTACCAAACCCCCTTCTTTCCTCCTCCCACTTAGCCCCAACCGCTCTACTCACCTCTAACATTACTTTCCTTATATTCTAAGCTTTTTCACTGATTATTCTTCTTAACATTCCTCCTTCTCTTGTCTCTACCTCTTTACTCCCATTACCTTGTACTCAGTACCTCTTTCTATCAGCCTCTGTGTGTTATTCCCTACTTTATCCTTCTATTGCTCCTTCCCTGATTTTCTCCATACACCTCTTGATATCCTGTTCTCATCTTACTGCCCATAACCCTTCCCCCTTTGTAGTAGCTCCAGCCCCTACCTTCTTTTTACCTACTTACAGGTCTCCTCTCCTCCCCCCACCTCATATCCTTCCCAGTCCATAAATACCTGATGTTTCTGCTGGCGCCCTATCTAATATTTTAGGAAGCCCAAGCTGCTGAGCGACCCTGGCCCCAGCGCCTTTAGCCATTGTAAGTAGGAAAACAGCAGTATTGTACCTTTTCTGTTATCTTAACTGCCTTTTGTTATCTGCTAAATTGTGTGTATGATATTCCACTCTGCTTCTGTTTGTGTGTAATTGTGCTTGTATGAAATGCTTCTTCAACTGTATGTTATCTAACTCTCCCAAGCGGAAGATGCTACCTGTTTGTCCTACGTGGACAAGACCTTTATTCTTAGTTGACTCCGCTTTGTGTGTATTTTATTTCCCAAAATGTTACTTTTAATGGTTTTTTACATTTGCTCCTTCAATAAAACACTCCTTAAGCATGCAGTTACACACACAACCACCCCTCAATATAATGCTCCTTAAGCATATATCTCATATACAACAGGTTGAGGTTTATACCTTCCTCGTGGAGACGCTAGCTGTTTATACCTAATACTGTTTAGTTTACTTTATCTGAGTCTAAGATATAAGTATTTAAGTAGCTACAGCTTTAAGAAGGATTATTCTCTCGCAATTTAAATACATAAGAATGCTATTATAGCACCCACGTGGAGTCCCTAGTAATGGTCCATATGGTGCCATTGTCTGTTGTTTAACTGTGCTCCTCTTGTAAGAACCTCAGTAACCATGGATTATTTTATCTTTGAGTGTTATTTTATTTTATTTTATTTTATTTTACATTTGTTGACCGGGATAGTCCGACTGGAATCATATCCATTTTCAGTGGAGGCCCGGGGAGAAAAGCTCCAAGACAAACAACAAAGAGATTAACTAATATGTTTTGTATGTGTGTTATATTTTTAGCTTTCACAATTAGCATTATTACTCACATAGCTTGTTCTCTTTTACTCTTAAAACATCTTACCTAAATGCTTCTCTAGTGACTTGCCAAATTATGCACAGTGGACTTATCTTAGCATTTAAGGGGAAATACTTTACTTTTGTAGGTTATGGTAAAGGTGCCTGAGATTGTAAATCGATTTCATTCCCACCTGGAGGCTTCATTGGCCCCTGCCTTAATCTGTGATGTAAGCAGTAGATAGAGTAGTGTGTTTAAAGAGTACTAGTCTCTATTTATTTTTAGTCATTTGTAAATTTACAGGGACCTGCCTCACAACATAACATAGGTGTAAGAGCTTTAATTTCAGCTGCACCGGTCTCGTAAAGGTATTAGTGGTTCCAGCTCAGGTCCTAGCTCTGACTATAGATAGCATAGTGCTGTCGCATAGCTAGCTAACACTATCTAATTAACTTTGCTTATACTAATCAGTAGTGTGCATTAAACTAAGGACGAAGTTTTTAGCCTTTTTACATCTTTGTGTTTTTATATGATATAGGAGAAACCTCTGACCAATTATTAATTTCAGAAGTAGTTTCAGCCTAAACACTTACGCTTTACTTTTGTGTCTGCCTTTAACTCAGGACTCTGTACTTAGATTGCTTTCATGATATAGGCGAAACCGCTGTTTTCTTAGTTTATTCCAGAAGCAGAGCATCAGCCTATTCCCCGTGAATGCTTTTACTGCTAGGGTTTATGGGCAAGGAAGCATGTAGCCCATTCTGATATTGGTGTTAAATTGTTTATCATTAGTCTATGACTTTATTTGACTAAACTGACTTACTCAACAATAATCGTGTATGCACTGCTGCTAATTATCTGTGTTATTTGACTTTACTCTATTTTAATGCTGTTAGGCAAAAGTGTGTCTTGGCTGTTATTGTCTACTTATTGAGAAATATACAATGTAGTATTGTATCACGCATCATATATCTGTATGTCATTTTTATATGTTCCTATATTTGCTTAGCATATGCTGTTTATTTACTGAACTAAAGTCAATTTCTTATCCGCTGTATCTGTTTTTTTCCTCACTTTCTATTACAAGAAGTACCCAGCTCACTAAGATACATATCCTGTCCTTGGAAACGGACTCCTCTGACCGGAAGGCTAAGGACCCACTCTAATCTGATGTTTCACCATAGCATCTACCATCCTGCTCCCCAAAAGCTTTAAAAAGGAAGCAAAACAGTATGTTTGTATCCCAACCTAACAGTATATTCTAGAATTGTTACAACTAATTTGTGGTGGCTAATAGGTCGCTTTTAAGCCAGGATAGCGTGCAGCCATTCCCTTATAGACTGAGTAGTTTTCCTCCATACTAGCATAGTACCTTACTTCCTGCCTCTTAGATTCTAATCCCTGGCCTGTCCTCTCCCTCGTAGAACCTTCTTCTGTACTTCAGAGCTTTTCCACTAGGTACTATCCTTACCCAGCCCTACCTCCCACTCAGTTTGCCTCCCAACTCTTAACCTAGTATTTTCCAATCCCTTGGACAACTTTCTTGTTAGGAATTCTCCACTTCATCTTTTTAACTCATCTGTTGCACTCCACTTCATCTTTTTAACTATTCTG
This sequence comes from Protopterus annectens, assembly GCF_019279795.1. Taxonomy (NCBI): domain Eukaryota; kingdom Metazoa; phylum Chordata; order Ceratodontiformes; family Protopteridae; genus Protopterus; species Protopterus annectens. The sequence continues at coordinate 1,503,970,764 of NC_056746.1, read as the reverse complement.
TTTAACCTACCAAACCCCCATCTTTCCTCCTCCCACTTAGCCCCAACCTCTCTACTCACCTCTAACATTACTTTACCTTATATTCTAAGCTTTTTCACTGATTATTCTTCTTAACATTCCTCCTTCTCTTGTCTATACCCGCTCCATTTGCCCTGCAGGCTCACTCTACTCCCCTACCCCTAAATGCCACCCACCCCTAGTGGTCCTAGACTTATATTCCTTACCACACCCTCTTCCCCATCCTACCAATCTAACATCCCCCAGTCTAAATAATTGGAACCACACCCCTCCTCATACCTAGCCATTCACAAATTCCTTCCACTTAGACAAACTGAACATATCCTTTACCTCTCTACTTGTCCTATTCTAATCCTACCTCTTTTTAATTACTTCAATCTATACTTAGATAATGTCAACAGCAACTTACACTACCCTAACCAATGTACTACTCATTACCCCACTCATACCTGTTATAACCTCAGCCTACCTCCTTCCCTCCTTTGAAAATCTGAGTAATTCTCAGCTTCACTACCCTCCTAAACAAACAACCACACAGATTCTTACTCTCTCCCACAATCATATAAATATCACAGCCATACCTAGCTACCTGCTAGCCAAATACCATACATTCACACACATTAAATATAATAATCTTACAGTAAGGACAGTTAAATATCCAATTAGTAATATACATAATCCCACACTAAAACTAAAAAAACATCTCCTTAAAAGATGGTGACATCCATCCTAACCCTGGCCCAACAAATTTCTCAACTATAGAATCTCATAACCCCAATCCCTCTATCCCACTAATCCTTACTAGACTTCCCAATTCACTTCTTTTAGCACATCTTAACATCCGCAGCTTAAACAACAAAGTCGCCCATCTCCATGCTCTCTTAGATGTTAATTCCTTTGACTTCCTATGTCTGACAGAAACATGGTTAAAAACTGCAACTAAAGATAATGAAATCATCCCTCCAGGATTTAATATATTGAGACAAGACCGCATAAAGCGCAAGGGAGGAGGAGTAGCAGTTCTATTTAACGATGCGCTACAAATCACCTCTTCACCTTATAATCCACCTCTGGATAATAATGCAGATGTCCTTATTTCCAGAGTCCAACTCAACCCTAGTAAATCCTTATACATTATCTGTATCTACCTACCTCCTGGTAATAACACCAATATAATAGAGGAGATCCTAGGCTGGGTGTCAACAACTTACCCACAAGAAACAATAATACTAGGGGACATTAATATTGATTGGAAGTGTGTTAATACTGTAAATCCTACTTCCCATATTAATCTTTATGGTTTATCTCAAACCATCAACTCCACAACCAGAATTAATAAACCAAACAAAAAAGAGAGCACCTTAGATTGGATTCTTATTAGTAAACATCACCAAACTTATAAGGTAGGAACCTTACCTGATGATGTAAGCGATCACACATTGACCTACATTATCAGGCAAAAAATGACATTTCCAACTCCCCCACATGTAAGATCTCACGGACCACCAAACACTTTAACCCTGTGCTATTCCAAAGCAAACTGAGTGCTTGTGACTGGAACCCTCTAAAAATGCTCCCGCTTGAAGAGGCTGTTAAATACTTCACCTCTAAATTCTTAACCATCCTTGATCAACATGCTCCTAAACACTCTATTAGAATCAAGTTGAAACCAGTGCCTTGGCTCAAAAAAGAAACCAGACAAAAAATCCTACTCAGAAACAAATCTTGGACGAGGTGGCGAGCTACAAAAATCATCTCAGAACAGCAAACTTTTAGGTAATTGAGAAATATAACAAAAAGCCATACTTGCAGACAAAAAGAACTTCTACTGTAAACTACAGCAAACCCACCAAAATAATCCACAAAGGTTCTGGGCAAGTATCAATAAACTCCTTCAACCAGGTCACTCTAGTTCTCCAACCCCACTAGGGGCCAGTCTTAACACTCCCCATCAAACTGCCAATGCCTTCAATACCTTCTTCACAGAGGCCATACAATCTCTAGCCACTCAGCTATCCCCAGATAGCTCAAGCCTTTCTACCCCCATTCCTAGATCTCTCCCTACTTTCCAACTACAACCCATTTCTATTACCTTCATCTATAAACTTATCCAAAAACTTAAGCCTTATACTCCTTCTGCTGACCAGATACCTTCTGAATATCTACAAAAAGCTGAAAAAGCTGTAGCCTATCCTATATCCATCCTTATAAACAGAACCATTATTGAGGGAACTATCCCAGCCATCTGGAAAATCTCTCACATTATTCCCCTACACAAAGGTGGTAACTCAAATGAATATTCTAGCTATCGGCCCATAGCCCTTCTATCACCCTTAGCAAAAATTATGGAAAATGTATTCATCGTCAGCTTCTAAACCATTTAATTGACACAACATACTAGCTAATAGCCAACATGGCTTCAGGCCATTTCACAGTACCACCACTGCCCTTTTATCCTTCACCGATTCCATTAATAGAAAACATAATAATAGCATCCTCTCTTTGGCACTCTTGATTGATCTCTCAGAAGCTTTTGATATGGTAATCCATGCTCTCCTAGTAAATATTCTGAAATCCGTTTTGCTTGACACTCAGGCTGTACAATGGTTCAGTTCCTACCTCAGCAATAGGCAGCAGGCAGTGCTCTGGGAGCACAACCTATCATCACACCTGCCAGTCACCCTTGGAGTCCCTCAGGGCTCCATTCTAGGTCCTCTCCTTTTCTCACTTTTTATCAATGACCTCTACTTAGCTATTCCTCAAGCTATCTGTATTCAATATGCTGATTATTCTACACTCATATGCTCAGCCAATTCCTCTTCAGAACTCCAATCCCTGACTCAGAAAGTATTTAACACAGTGGAGACATGGTTCTTAAAACATTGTCTCCTTTTGAATCCCAAAAAACTAAGCTCCTACTCTTTACTCCTACCAGCAAGTCCTCCCCTGTACAATTCTCAGTAATGTCTAACAATGGCACCCTCATATCCCCCGACTCCACCACCAAACTCTTAGGAATTACAATAGATAATAACCTTACCTTTAATAGCCATATTAACAACACTATAAAAACAGTTAACAGAAAAATTGGCTCCCTATACAGGATTAAATCCTTCCTGACTCCTATAGCTAGAACCACAATTGCCCACTCCCATCTAATCTCGACTCTTCTTTATGCCTCACCCATATATATACTAACCTGAAAAAAAATAATCTTCTCAACTTAGCTAACTCCTACAACAACATTGCCAGATTTGCCACTGGGAATCCCTTTAGAACTCACCACTGTCAGAATCTAAAGCAGCTAGGTTGGCTCGAACTACAAAACCAACTCCAAATCTCCCAGCTTACCATTGTCCATAAGATCCGAAATCAACTTAACAACACTCCTATACTTTCTAACCTCATTATCCCCTACAAAAATCTTAATACCTTACGCTCTTCGAAAAAAACCTCTAGTTAGTATAAGCAAGGCCAACAACTTGGCAGAGGAGTCTCTGTTCTCAAACACTGCTGGAAAAAACTGGAACCTACTACCTAATGAACTCACTTCATTTACCTCCCTACCCCTCTTTAAACAAAATCTCAAAAGACACCTCAAATCTCGTTAGTTATGCCCCTGCAGCAACCCTGATTAATTATGTAGCCCTCTCTATTGTTATCTCCAAGATCCTATTTCATTTAATAAATTAACTCTGCTTACTACCTATGAAAGCAGAAATCTCAGTCTTGGAAACTTCAATGAACTACCTATGGTAACATCATGTATAATTTACTGTAAATTCTCTCTTTTATCATACTGTAAAATTAGTTGTTTTATCCTGTATGCCAATATTTGGATTTTTTTTATTTACTTGTGTTATTACTGTTTTTTAGTGTTGTTTTGTAATCCTTTATTATCTTGTCTACAGTTATGCCTGCTTTTTTATTAGTGTTTAGTGTTACTAGTGGAGCTTTTCTCCCCAGGCCTCTACTGAAAATGGACATATATCCAGCTAGACTAGCCCGGTCAACCAATGTAAAATAAATAAATAAATAAACATACTGCCTTTTCAAAGAGTGTGGAACCATCATACGGGGCATCTGTAAAAGATGCCTTGAAGGGCTCTGAGAAGGTACAGATCTGGAGCCAGGTGTGATGCCTGATGGCAACACCCGCCCTGGCAGCTATAGCAGTGCCCCCCAGTAGCATGAGAGAGTAGCCAATAAGAGGTATTGGCAATGGAGGTGAGGGTGGCCATTTGAGAGGAGAAAACCTTCTTAGCCTCCACCGACATGGACCCTGGGGTAGACTCTGCAATCTCTTTCACTAGGTCTCGCTGAAGCCTAATAACGTGTGCCATATAGTTCAGCGCATGCACAGTGAACATGGCTGAAGCATAGGCTCACTTCCCAAAATGTTCCAAAGTCCTTGGCTCTTGGTCTGGCGGGTGGACCATAGAGCTCTCTTGTGTGAGCTCTTTCTTGGTGGCCACCACTAACACCATGGCATCGACAGGGGTCCTTTTGTCCAATGTAGCTTGTTTGTGGGGGCGCTAAGGACCTTATTGAGGTGCTTGGGAATAGGGTCTACCATGTCGGGCTCCTTCCACGCTTGAGATGTCACAAGATCCACCAGAAGATCTGTGGGAGAGGACACCCAGAAAGTAGAGGGTTCTGCACCAAATGCCTCCAAGAACACCTACTCATCAGGGTTGGGTTTTTGGACAGACCATCCCCCTCACTGTTGCAGGATCTCCATGCTGTCTCCAAATAAGACATCCTCTGGGGGTGATCTGGGGAAACCCTCCCCTTCCTCCAAGTTGGTGTCTTCCATGAGAGACTCCATCGGGGAGTCTACATGCCTCATTTTACATGTATATTTTCGAGGAACCTCCTCGGGGGGGTCTCTGTGGAAGACTTGAAAACATCTAGCTGCTTCCATGTGGGAGCTCTCTGGGATGGAGTGGCAGCAGACTGTCCCTGAGGTAGCAGGATGGCAGAATCTGGACCAGAAACAGTGGGAGCCCAGATGGATTCTGAAGAGATAGTCAAGGGTCTCGATGGGATCAAGAGAACCCTCTCCACCACGTCAAAGGCAGAAGGAGAATGAACCACCTGAGTTGGTGCTACAGGTGGGTCCGTAATCCTCTGGATCAACGGGGGAGCCGGAGCCAAACGTCCAGGTGCCAAGACTTCGATTAGAAGGCTCTGCTCTGAAAAGCTCAGAGCCAAAACCATCCCCTCAGATATGGCACCAAGGCTATGGCTCCAAGAGTCAGACAGATCTGAGCTTGTCGGATCCGACCTGCTCAAGGTAATGGTCAGCGTTGCGGTACCAGGTACTGTTGGCACTGAACCCTCGATGCTGAGGGTCCTCGGATCTGAGGACTCCAAAACTGGGGGTCGGATTGGAAAAGGAATATTCTGAATAAAGGTGGAGTGCATGCTCCCCACTCCGGAGGGAGAGGGGGCATGCAAGACTCACATCTATATCTGGGTGTGGATGAAACTCCACATCATCCTGTCCACCTCAGCTTTGGAAAGGCTGCGGGTGGATCTGGAGGAAGAGGCCACCGACACCGAGCTAGAGAGGCAGTAAGGTGATGCCGATGCCAGGGAATGGCTCCAAAGCACCTCCGGCTCTGGGAAAAAAAGAGGAGAATGGAGTCAGGAAGACTCAATACTCAGAGCCGAGCAGAGCTTGACTGGTGGTCCTGCTGAGGAAGAGCAGTCAGGGGACCACTTCCTCGGCCTGTCCCTATGTTTGCGCTTATTCACATCCTCAGTCCTCTTAGCGGGATGTTAAGTAACAGAGGCCAGGGCAGAGACAGAGGTAGTAGCCAGGGTAGAAGTAGAAGGGGTGGCCTGGGCCCTCGAGGTAGGTGGGGGGAGAAGGCCTTTCAAAATAAGTTTATTCCTCCTGTCAATCAATGCACAGGGATTGAACCCCGCGCAGATTGAGCAGGAGAAATCAAGATGGGCAACCCCTAGATACTCAACGCACAAAGTATGGCCATCAGCTGGGGAAAGCTTATGGCCACACTCTGTGCATTTTTGAAAACCAAATTTGGGAGTCTCTGACATGGTCAAGAGAGAGAGGTCCAAACAGAAGAAAACACACACACACACACACACACACACACACACACACACACACACACACACACACACACACACTCCTAGCAATGAAATTTTTTTTTTTTTTGAGCCAACGCGAAACGCGGAAGGGGAGGTGATAGGAAAGATAGAAAAAGAGAATTCTTAGATAGAAAGAAGATCTAAAGTGGAAAAATTAAACACACTTACCCAAAATCAGCTTAGAGCAATGGATCACGATGCTTACACGAGCATAGCAAATGAGATCTGAAGGGAGGAAGGAGACAGGGGCATTATGGGTAGGGGAGGAGTTTGGAGATCAGATGCTAGAGAAATGCAGTTGAGTCGGATCCGTGCCCCACAGGCTGAAGAGCAAATGAAGACAACAACTTCAGATCACTTATTATTGCAGCACTTTCCAAGTTTGTAAGAGCATTATTCAAAATCTGTCCCTATTTTTTGGCCTTTATTCAAAATCTGTCCCTATTTTTTGGCCTTTGACTATCCATTATTTTTGGCTTTTTCCAGATTTCTTGTGCTAAGAAGATGAGAGGTACGGGCCAGAGTATTAATTGATAATATGTATATAAATATTATAAGTTTAAAAAAGTTAACTAAATGAACATTTTGTGCCAAAAATATTTTTTATTAGGCCCGCTCCTCGCACAACCAAGCCCAGAACCTCCTACACCTGCATCTAGTCAATCCATTTGTATTGTGTTCATGGGAACAAGGGATTCCAGGGTGAGGCAACAACCCTGGATGGGTGATAGGAAGCAGACAAGCTTGCTGGTCCTGTAGGGAAGCCTTACCCTCTCCCCCAATGGCAGTCAACCCCCTGTGGTGGCTCTGCTGAGCTCTACTATAGCTACCTTCCAAGGGAAAGTATGGTTCTGCTTGCTGAATTCTCCTCAACTCACTGTGAGACTTGCACACAGCAGAGCAGGCTCAATAGACATGAGCACCATGGGATAGAGACCTAGTGTTCCCACTGGGGGGGACTACCATGTGGCAAGTGAGAGATACTGCCTTCCCCCCAGAATAAGTGAGCCAGCAAAAGCCACTCAGTCCCCAACCTTCCCTGTTAGCTTGTACAGGTGCCCAATTAGTTATTTGAAGTCATGTTGCCTGAAAAGTAGTCAGGACTTTTGCTTTCTCAGATGTGTTTAAGTTAGATAAGAGAATGCTGAAGTTTTTGTCAAGTGCTGGTATACACTGCACAAAAACTATTGGATTGATCAAACTAAAAGTGAACAAATTAGAAGCAGTATTGTGACTGGGCTAACTAATACTGAAGTCTTTCAAAAGTTAGAGATAGAAGTGAATTTGACCTTAGGAAAAAAACAATACAAATTGCTAGAGACACAGATCAAGTACAACAGTAAAACACTAATATGAATACAGCAAATGATATGTGTGAGAGAAAAAAATGTAAAGAAAACACCAGGCTCCATAAAAAGCACTGTACTTGCTAAAATAAGCATTTACATGAGAAAAAGAGTGAGCGTAAACTTGAAAAATGCATGAGGTATAATGTTTGTATGCTGAGTTATTTGCTGCATGTGGCCAGAGATAAGAAATGCAACAAGCTGGAACATTTTACCTTTGTCTGTGAAAATAAGCTACTGAAAATAAATCTGAGGAAGGTGTCCAGAAAGCATCTTTCCTGGATTCAGTAACTGCTGTGCCAAACACTGAAACACACTGGCATGTTAAACGTTTGATTGATGGAACCTTGGTAAGATTGATACAGAGGCAAATATCATGTGCTGCTTATAGAAACTTTTCAAAGCGTCTACAGTTCATCATAGCCTTGTGGCTGAACTGAAGTTCCTTGGTAGATTTCTAGCCAAGTCTGAGAACAAGGGGCAGAAGTATGATTCCTGGGTTTATATGCTGGAGGGTCCTTACATAAATAATCTGGTATGCAAGGCGGGTCTGATTGCCTTAATGTGGATGTATTTATTGATGTTGCTCTGTTTAACCAATAAAAATAAAGTTAAAACCAGAAGCTGCCCTATATGCCTTTGCCACAGCCAGAAGAGCTTTGTTTCCAATATTGTCCAACGTAGAGACAGAATTGAAAGGAATGCAAGCATCTTTTGCAATTGAAAGTGTAACTGAATCAATTGAATGGTATGCCCCCATGATCCCAATCATTAAAAACAAAGACAATGTAGACATTTGTGTTGACTGGAACAGATAAATAACATAGTTATGTGAGAAAGGTTTATTCTGTCAACTCTATAAACATTCCACCTAATCTGAGTGATGCCAAAGTGTTTTCCACATTAGACACTTTAAGTGGGTTTTGCCAGGTACCTCTAGAAAAAGGCAATCCATAGCTCAAAACCTTCATTACTCCAGTCAGAAGACTATGTTTTAAGAACCTATTATAATAACTTCAGCACCAGAAATATTTCAACGCGACATGGGCAATTTGTTGAAAGGGCAAGAAGACACTGTTATTGTCATGAATGCTGTTCTGCTGCTTAGTCCAGATAAAGAGATGCATGAGTGAGATTACAGACAGTGTTTCAAACCATTAAAAACTCAGGTTTGAAAATGAATAAACATAATTACCATTGTGGAAAGACTGGGATTCAATATTTGGGTCACTGCAACAGTACTAGTGGAGACATACCAGAGCTAAAGACTCCAGCTGGTGTAAATGAGCTACCTTCATGCCCTAGGCATGATACATTTCTTGGGCACATTTATGCCAGACCTGTCTGCAGTGCTAGGTCTACAGAATTATTTGTTAAAAGAAGTTATACCCTGGTCATGGGGAAGATGTTGAAACCCAAGTGTTCAGCAAAGAAATGCTAATAATGCTCTAGTAGTGGAATGCACTTCTAAATCTTCCTTCACTTAGGTCTCCACATCCACTAGGTGCTCACCAATTATGATGTCACCAAACCAGCTGATATGAGTGCTCATTCCGGTAGCTATGGTTGGATACATATTACAACCAATTGTATCTTGCTCCAGAATGCTATCTGATGCTGAATAGGAATATTCACAAATTGAAAAAGAGTGCTTTGTGAGAGTGTCGACATGGGAAAAGTTCTCCAGATACCTACTGGGGCTTTAGAGTTTCCAAAAACAGACTAACCACAAATGACCGATTCCACTGATATGGACAAAGTGCCATCCAGATATCAAATTTTGCTTATCAGAATGAGACATTTCAATGTGAAA